>NC_141687.1:1701906690-1702109190 GCF_964263255.1 Lissotriton vulgaris
GTTATACCATCACATACCCCTTGAACACCAAGTGAAAGGACACCACACAAGTGTTATGAAAATAAACAGTATATTTATTAAGAATCACAACAGCCCTGTACTCTTTATGAGGACAGGGTACTAAGCACAAACCAAATCTCTTAGGAAAATACTTCAAGTGCACAATTAAAACAAGTGTCCGAGGACACGGAAAGTTTAAGGTCTCGGGCGGACCCGATAAGGCAAGTCGGAAGCGAGGGACTCGGGACCCTAGAGTAAAGGGGCTATGCAGGCACCGAAATGCCGAGTTACCTAGCCACGAGGGCTGCGGCTGCACAAGTCTTACAGGCGTCGGGGTCTTCGCTGACGAGCCAGGAGCCGGAAGAAAAAGAGTTGCTGGCCGGCGACCAGTGATGAATAGTTCGTAGAGATCCAAGCCTGGATCAGAGATTGATGATACCTGAAAGCAGAGGGGAGCAAGTTCGTACTACTAGCCAGTAGTCAGAGGGTACCAGGAAGGCACCGGTTGGCCGTCACCTCGACTAGGTGAGTGGGCGACGCTAGGCTCTGCAGTCTCACGGACCAGGAGGCGTTGTCGGCGACCACGGTGGAGGTGCGAGCTGTCCCACGAAGGATGATGCTGTCGGCGTCGCTGGGCCCAGGATGGGGCAACAAGCCTTGGCAGATCTCAGGGCCACGTGGTGGGCCTAAGATGGCGTCTTGAGTGGACCAGGAGGGCCCGGGGTGCTTCTCGCAAAGATGGAAGCAAGGGCCAGTCTGGAGCAACCAGACCAGCAGTGTTGATTGTCGGATGTCGTCACAGAAGGGCACAAGCCAGCGGCTAGTGACCAGACAACGTGCTGAGCAGCGAGCAGAAGGGCCCCACGCAGATCGTGGAGATGCTGGGAGACTGCACTTCGGTGCTGGAGCGGCTCAGGGTCGGGCTTCTCGGACCCCAGAGCACTCACCAGAGAATTGCTTCGATGGTCGTGCTGGGTAAGAGCGTGCAGGTTCTGATGATGGCCGGTCCCTCGAGGTCTCGTCGCACCCACAGATCACAGCTGAGCTGATGACGTGGGTAGAGGTCAGAGGTGCCAGGGAAGCCGGTTCTCGTCGAGCTGGGCCGTCGGATTCCTTGAGGAAGGACTTACAGCAAACCGCAGAGTTCTTAGATGGTGCCCGCTGATGCAGGGTGACTACTCCTTAGTCACAAGGGAGAAATCTTGAGAAGAGTCTCGAAGTCCTTTCGTAGAAAGTATTCTTGATTCAAAGATGATCTAATTTGGAAGGGTCCCCGCTCCGGTCTTTATCCTAAAGAAAGGGGTGGGTACATGACTAGGTCCTGCCCTAAGGGTGGGACCAGGAAGGGGGGTAGTTACACCCCTCTCCCCTGCCGGACTTTCCCCATGCCAGGGCTGGCGCCCCTGGAACTGGTTCTGACCGGCAGATGCGTAGTGAGCACCGGGGTGCCACTCCGCAGTCACCTTCTCGCAAAAGCCCTACCTACCCAGAATACACAAACCCTGTCTGGGACGGTGCGAACACCGCCCTTGACAGGAAACCCTTTGTCCAAGCGCTCCTCGCTGGACGGACTCCCAGCAGCAGGAGGTCAGACTCGTGTCTGTGGTGGCAGCATCCATTTTGTGGAGCTGAGGCTTTAGTTAACTTTAACCGGGGTTCACAGTTACGTACATGTCGTGTCCCTCTAGAAGGGCGGAATGCTAACCTCGTCACCAGAATTGGTGAGAGGGCAGCATCCCGATTCGTATGACACCTTACTCGACATGCCTTGATAACGCGATACCGAAGTTACCGATGTGGTACGCGTTATCATGGAACAGCCATTGGGTCTTGATTCCGCAAGCTGCAACCGGGCTCGGCTCGGGCCAGAACCTAGTTCACACGAGCCCACGCACTCTGCCTTCAGGATTGTCAAGGCCTGCCATAGGATTGACTGATAGGAACTCGGGTGTCCATTGTATGGTTAGATATAGAGCTACTATACCTAAAGCAAAGGGTGATTACACGACTTTGCCCCAGCTGTCATGCAGCCAGTTGTGTCAAATTTAGGAGGCCAGCCAGGGGTGGCATAATACATGCTGCAGCCCCTGGCGGCCCTGGGTACACCTATGCCCTGCGTTACGGGGTCTGATAAGGTGGCCCAGTACCAATTGGTAAATGCACCTAGGGTACATATCGTAATTTAGAAAGAGAACAGCCAGGCTGTGGGTCTGATTGGCAGGCCCACAGCCAGAGAAAGTCGTAAACCAGTGAAACAAAAGCAAAAAATCTGGGTGATCATAGGATTGCAGACCCTACTCTCCTACACCTGTGAAGGTGAGTGAGTGAGAGTAACTCACGGCCCTGCAAAGGTGAGTGAATGAGAGTAACTCACGGCCCTGTGAAGGTGAGTGAGTGAGAGTAACTCACGGCCCTGCGAAGGTGAGCGAGTGAGAGTAACTCACGGCCCTGCGAAGGTGAGCGAGTGAGAGTAACTCACGGCCCTGCGAAGGTGAGTGAGTGAGAGTAACTCACGGCCCTGCGAGGGTGTGAGAGTGAGTGAGTGAGCGTGCTTGCGTGTGTGTATGTGTGTTTGTGTGTGTGTCCGTTCAACGATGAAGTGGGTGTACAGGACCAAACCAAAGAGCTCACGGAGCAGGGACTCGAGGTAGTCCTCCAATTTCCCAGTGGAGGTGGATTCTGGCAGGCCACCGACCCGAATATTGTTCCTTAGGGAACACACCCCCAAGTCTTTGTATGAGCGTGAGGATTTTACCCATTTTGAGGCGATTCTGCACGCCGGATGCTCCCGCGTCCTCTGAATCAGAGTCCCTCGCCTCAAACTGGGCAAGTCGTGGGAGTCCACCCTCTGCTTCACTTGGTCGAGGCGGGTTATTAGGGGGTCGATTTTGGCACCTATGGATTTTAGACTGGATTTAACTTGCAATAGGATGGCTCTGAGAATGTCAGTTGCTCGCCGGGGAAGTTGGTCTGAGTAGAGTGCTCTTAGGTTTCGGGGCTGGGGCGGGGCTTACCGCCTTAGCTCGCACCGCGCCTCGAGGAGGTAAGTTTGGGATGCCTGGTGTCTGTCTTCCCTATAGCGGCACACAATGAGAGGGCAGTGGAGACTGAGGAGCTCAGGGAGCCTCGCCGTTGCAGGGCGAGGTCGCAGGCACAGGGATTGGTCAAGCCAGGTCCAGTCAGTGAAATGTAACAGCTCCTGAGTGGGCCCTGTATGGGCTTCAGGGGGCAGCGGTATATGCGTATGGAGGCCCAGGGCAGGCTGCAGAGAAGGCCGGAGGCGCTGAGTGATGGCGTTTCAGGCAATGTTGCGCAGCTTCGGGGCACCAACGGCTGCAGCTAATGAATCATAGGGGCCGCAGGATGGAGACAGGTATGAAGTGCTGGGGAATCTCGCCCCCAGTGCAGGGCCTCACACGCCGTGCAGGGGCACCGAGCAGGGCACCTCCACACCGGACAAAGAGCGACCCCCGGGGGCCCCAGCACAACTCAGGGGAGGCAGTCTTAACAGGCAGTCAACCACTGCAAACGCGGCAGGGGGGGTGCTCCAGCAGGCAGGACAGGCTGGCGCAGGCCCTCGGGCCCCACAGGAGAGGCGGGCAATTGGCAAGGCCCCAGCACGGCACACACCCTAGGTGCAGCTCCTCCGGCGCAACAACCAAATCACACAGTGTACGGAGGCAGTTTGACAAATGGATGCCTCCCACTGATGGCAGATACTCGGCCGGCAGAGCCCGCTCATCGCGCAGCCATCTTGACGCTGGCGAGACCACACCCCAGGGAAGAGAGGAGTTAGACCTTTGAGGAACCTGTGTACGATAGGGGGCTTGAACAAAGAGGATTGATCAGGCAACCACAAGAAAGCAGAAATGGCAGACAGATAGCCCTTAAGAGTGCCCAGAGCAGAGCCCTGCTGAGCAAGAGAAGGAACAAGAATTTGCAATGTAATAGGTCGCGGATTTGTAACAGTTAGAGGTATTGGCGTTGTAAATGACAACGTCTTTTACACGTTTTTTGGTTTGCAGTGAATGTATGTGGTGTGGAGTGCAATTATGTGGGTAGGATTGGAATTGTTAATTGTGAAATTGTGTGCTGGAATTGTGTGGTGTTGAGAGGATTTGTATAGGGGAATTATGTGGCATTGTGTGCAGCAGAATCGTGTGGTTTGTAATTAGGTGGTATTGAGTGTATTGTAATTATGTGGAGTGGTATTTGTGTAATGGAGTGTAATTATGTGGAATGGCATCATTTGTTGTGGTATGTGTACTTTAATTATGTGGCATACTGTTGAATTTTGTGGTATGATGTCGAATTCTGTGGTGCGTATTGGATGTATGTGGTGTGTTGTTTAATTGGGTTGAGTTGAATTATGTGGTTTATTGTTAAATTAGGAGGTGTAGAATGGAAATGTGTAGGGTTGAATTGTGTGGCATGGAAGTGTGTGGCGTTGAGTGAAATTGGGCATTTATTTAAATATTGAGCCATAAAAATCCATAGATGTTACACCTCACAGCGGTAGACCTTGTTTTCAGATGTGGCCTAGCCCATTCAAGTGGCATTCACATTTTGCTTGCCTCCAACAAATAAGATCTGGCCTGGAGACAGCGTTTTATGAAGGTCACACTGCGCAGAGATGTTAATAAAAAACTCGTCTGCAATGGCAGTTAATGCCAATTGCTCTTAGGACATCAGAGTTGTGCTGATACTGTGAGTTACTTAGACATGGACAACCCCACTGGACAATTTATGAGACGTGCGCATCGTCCAGGACAGTCATCACCTTGGTACTGAGTAGCAATTATTGTGTACAACCAATCTCATTTAGGACATATTTGATAAAAGTAGTGCTACTTCAGCACAAGAATGTCTTTAATATGTTAAAGGAAAAGTTGAGCAAAAATCAGCTTAGCTCTGATTTGTAAATTGTGGGACAAAATTTATAGGTTTCTGCTGAAAGAAGGCAAAGTGTTGTTGAATATATTCTGCTTTTTGTTTGGATTGTTTCTTGAATCTGCAGCTATTCATTTATTTATTTATGAACTGTAAAAGCTTTATGATGAGTCCTGTGTTAACAGTGGTAGCAGGAGAAGTGAGGCCACTGCATCTTTGTTGTTAAGATTCATAAGATCAGTTCTAAATAGATTTTTTTTTTACTCTGTATGTAAAACACCTGCGCATGGAGGTCATTTTTCAGGACCTAGTCGTATTCGTTGTCTTCAGCAACATTCACACATATGTTTGAAGGAAACGGTCTAGCCTCCTAATGCCAAGACTTGCAGGAATTACAAGAAGTGGGCCATATTTAAAACTGGTTTCACCTTATCCAATTTTTA
Source organism: Lissotriton vulgaris (assembly GCF_964263255.1). Classification (NCBI taxonomy): domain Eukaryota; kingdom Metazoa; phylum Chordata; class Amphibia; order Caudata; family Salamandridae; genus Lissotriton; species Lissotriton vulgaris. Next base: position 1,701,912,024 of record NC_141687.1, read on the forward strand.
TGGCCAGTGAAACAAACAGTGGAATATTTGCAGGTGAAATACAACAACAGAGAATTCCATGGACACCAGCTGAAGCAGATACAACAAGGACATACATTTGGAATTTCTTATTTAGGGTCAACAATAGGGTTGTGACGACTGTTTTAAAAGTAGTGCAGTACCAAACCAAAACAGACTGCTTGTCACTTTTTCTGTAACCCTTTTGTAGCAGTAATTCTGCATTTCTCACTGAAAACTCAACAAGCTCTAACAATGGATGTTTGGAAATTAGCGAGGAGGACTACAAAGGCTGCTATAATTAAGCAGGTGAACCGACCGCTGGTATTGCTTAAATTACTCAATTGAACTAATGATAAAATGCAAATATGGGTGCTGTGTAAAAATTAAAGGTCCTTAAAGTAATTCTATATTAGAAAATGTATTGAGTAGAAAAATCCTCAATCGGCAGAGGAAAATGGATAATTGTAGAAAAACAATGCATATGGTTAAAAAGTTTTAGGTTTTAGCAAAATAACAGACTGTATGTAAATGCTACCAACACTTACTTACCTGTAACACATCTACTCTTCCAAGACTACGCTTTGATCGTACAAACCTGCTACACAGGAGCCACAGAGTCCTACACCACCCACCTCCTGCTGGGAGGAGGCGTTGGAGGAAGGGAACCAACACAAGACGGAGCAGCAACAGCAGGTGTGAATTAGGGACTTTGCTCGGCTTTGTTGCTGATAAAGTAAACCAGGATAGAGGAGCTGGAGGGGAGGGGCGAAGATAGGCTGAAAACAAGCTGCAAGCGGTTGGGTTTTCAGGCGATTCTCGTTAGTTTAAAGCTAGTAACGAGGATTAGCTGAAAACACGAGCACCAATTGAACAAACGCACACGTTTTACACCCACCTACAGTTATTATAAAGGGGACTGATTTCCTCACCTAAACCACTGGGATGCTCACATGGTGGATCCTTACTTTTTAGGTCTCGCCTGAGCCAGCGCATGCGCTGTCCTGCAAGACATTTAGTAAGGGGATTTTCAAAGTGCTACCAGAGGCTTTGGCGGCCTCTAGCTTGCCGTCATGCGCGCGTGCACGTGCGCATCCGCCATGTGGGTTTGTGTCATGGCTCATTAACCCTTGCGTGCCTCTCTCCGCCTTGCTTGCGCTTCAATTCCCTCCCCTCACCCACCACAGATCGAGTTACCACTCGCATGTTTTCTTTTAAAGTCGGTTTAGCTTGTGCACACACAACTGTCTTCCTCATTAAACAGAACACTTTTGCTTTTCCGCGTCACTTTCAGGGCCGCGCCAACCCGCCTCCCCTCTTTTCCTCATTAAGCAGATCACTTTCGCGGCTGCGTCACTTTCAGGGCCGAGCAGCCAATGCTTGTTAGGACTTGTGCCCTGCTCCAGACCCACAGGTAAGCCCCACTTTCCCTTTCCAAAGGGTACGGCAACTTCCGGGGCCAGGCAGAGGGGATCGGCCTCAGCCCTGTCACTGCCCACAGTGTGTGTGTGCGATACCATGATACTTTATCAAACCGCGCTGCCACATTTCTGCCCGAGGTGTCCCACCTAATCCCCTCACCCAGACCACCCTCCCTCCATCTTATTATTGATGAATTAATGCGCTCTGTAGGCCTGGGCAGTTCAGTAGACCCGACACGCGTTGTGTGGATTTACCTCCGTGAAAACGGGGTCAGTGAAATATATCACGTCTCCATTTCCATTTGGGTCTCTTTGCCACTGGTGTTTACTTCTCACAGTGGGCACCGGAACAGTTTGTTTTCAGAGGCATCCTGCAGGTCTACCACAGCAGGCATTTTATAAGGCGTTGGCTGGGGAATACCTGCCCAGCCACCGACAGGAAGGGCGATACAAACACAATGCCAGTCATGTCACCCAGACGCACCTTCTCAGCACAGGCTGCGTGTCTGCATTAAATTACACCGGAGTGGGAGAAATGGGTCAGAGCACTAGCCGCCCATTCTATTTCAGTGACGTGGCATACATTCCAAGGGCCCCAGGGAAAGTAAGACACATGCACGTCAAGACTGGTATTAGGGATGTGAAATAAAACAACAATTAGCGTGCAGGGCCCCGGTCCCACTACAGGTGCTGTATCACCGATAACTATACCCTGGGTGTTGTTTGGCACAGAAGTGTGACAGTTGGCTCTGCAAAGCTCGTAACTTAAGGCTTCAGCTCCGCCATCACGAAAACCTCTAAATATTTTATATTCTTTTGTGAGTGATTTGCGCGTGATGTTGGCTAATTTAGAAATGCCAACACTCCTTGACAATTGGCAATGTGAAGTCTCAAAGCGCTCAGTAACGTACTAATTGGCTAAGCGGAAGATGCAATACATATTTTGGTCTAATTTATAACCAGGGAAAGGGTGTAGTGGCCAGGATAACAGGTTGTGAAAATGTTTTCGCTTTTTAGCTTACTGACTACATAGTGAGGGTTAGTTTAGTGGCAAGTGTGTGAATGGGCCTTTGTTATATGCAGATGATTGTCGCCTGTATGTGTAAGGTATTTTACAGCTGGTAGACAGGGGTTTGATCAGATTTCCAAGTGATTCCGGGCACTTCTATAGCTAAGAATGTCTGCACAGAATTTAGAGAACGTGGTGGCTGTTGCTTACATAGACAGACTGACAGAAGAATGTATAAACAAGAGTGCATGATGTGATCTGGTGAGATGGCTAGAGAAACTGTTAGCATTGGCTGCAGGAGTGAATGACCACTTCTTTTCTTTGGCAGTTTCTTAGAGTGCCTGAGTTAATTTGACCTGTAATTTGACAGAATGTTTGACAGTGCATGGTTTCTATGTTTTCTAGGCAAGGGTAAGAACGAAAAGGCATAATTACAGCAACCCTGTGTATTGTTTTCTGAAGAGTCAGTAATTCTTTGGAGAGCTCATGTTGTGCCTATCTTTCACCCTGTTGGAACAGGTGCAGAGCATCAGTCATCACCACTGCATCATTCCGAAACTCAATACCACCTAAGTATCATTCAGCATGCCCTGAGCATCACCTTCGAACCAGCACACCACCACTTCAGCATCACCTCAGTATCATTCAGGATTACCTGTCACCACCACCTCAGCATCACTGGCATCTGTTGATTGTCCCCTAGGGTCACTCCACTGTTCCTATTGTAATTGAGGTACTATTTCCCAACCTTCACCCTCCTGTTGTTTATGTCCTCCTCCCCCATACCAAAAAAAAAGATAACACATTAGCATTAGAACAGGCAGAGAAAAGTTGCCAGCATTGCATGGACAAAAAACGAAAACACATTTTTTTGTGTTAATTCTGTTTTTATTAGGGTTGTTCAGTTGTACATAAAGTTTTCTTGGTTATATATAGGGTGATAAAAATGGTTATACCACTCTTTTTATTACAACACAGCTTAAAGACATTAACAAAGCCAATAGCTCTGTCTAAACACTTATAAGGTCCCAAAATAGAGACCTATTGGCTATGCCAATGCTTGTTCTCCTTCCCCTCCTCTATGTCCGGGCTACTAGGTGAAAGAGGCATGGCAGCTGCTGGGAGGGGCAGCGGGGGATGGAGTAAGGAGATACGGGTTGGCCCAAAACAGGGGAAACATGCACTCTGACGAAAGCAGCGGCAAAGGCTTGCAGGCGTTACAGCAAATAATTAGTGCTGTGGCACAAGTAGTGGGGAGGCACTTTTCATTTGAGCTTCAGGGAACCGCGCCTGTGTTGTCAATTTGAAAAAAAAAAACAGTGTTTGCGTGCCTAGTGTACAATAATAGAAAGGCCAGAGTGCGCCGTATTAAAGCTAAAGCATGTTGTGTAAGGAAAAAATATATATTTTACTTGCACTGCATCCGTCAGCCGCTTGAATGCTTCCATATATTCTGTCAATGTAAATAAGCACTTCACTTAAAGCACAGCGGGAGCGCGCTGTGGCCGCCACTGTTGATTGTACGGCCATTATATTGTAAATGCGGGCGCCGTGCTAAAACCTAAAGCACGGTACCCAGGGATGGTTAGGGCTGAGGGTAGGAACATTTTTTGAGGGTGCGCCGTAATGTTAAAAAGAAAAAAAAAAGTACTAACGAGAGCAGTGGTAAAGGCTTGTGGGAGTTACAGCAAATAATTCGTGCTGTGCCCCAAGTAATGGGGAGGCACATTTGGGCTATACAGAACGCAATCATAGACGGTAACAGAAGCAGACAAGCTGACAGAAAATCCTAAAAGAAGCTGCGCTCGCTCGGCGCTTTCACTTCAATAGTTGCAAAGCCCCTATTAAAGCTACAGCACAAAGTGGGGCTCTTGAAAAAGAAAAACAAAGTAGTCCATAACTAAATAAATAAAAGCCTACAGTGTAGGGAATCTGTAGTTGGCTGATGCTCTTGGCATACAAACAAAGTGATTTATCGCAGCTTCGGCCAATAAGAACTCAGATAAGAGCAATATAATTTTGAACCAATGGCAAGCACTAGCTGCAATTCCACTATGCAGAGTGATTACAGCAGGTCTTGCAGACAAATGCATGCAAGTTGATGCTCGCCTTAGTAAAAAGCATAACTTCAACACAATGCCACAAATTGTTTCCACAGGCAGGCGTGTACCTTTTTGGTGGAGGGCTGCCGGTCTGTCAAGATAACATTACAGATGTCAGAAAACTGCTGACATTGCGTGTTCTCGGCAGAGACAAACAGATCTAACCAAGGCTCTCCTCACAGCTGTAAGATTCTTACATCACCTGTAGGTGGAGATGCCATTCGGGACCCGCTAGGCTTATTCAGCTGAGTTTGTCCATTCTGACGTTCAGAGAACCTGACAGGTGTTGAATCACCAGGGGAATGCACTGCTGTTCCAGCCATATCCAGCGACGCAGAGCCTCTTGACATAGGGTCCATAACCCCACCACCCTGTTTGTTGCAGTTCCACATGGTGGTGGTGTTTTCTGAACACTTGTACCAGCTTTTCCCTGATGGAGGGCAGAAAGGCTTTCAATACCAGTCGGATCGCACAGAGCTCCAGCAGGTTGATGTGGATCCAGATTACGCTGGAGACTAGAGTCCTCTGATCTCAACCTCTCCCAGATGGCCGCCCTATCCCAGGAGTGATAAACATGTCACTACTGCGAGATCTTGTTGGGTAAGGGAGAGGGGGTCTGGCTCTGACCCAACTGCAGTTCGTTAGCCACCACTGCAGATCGTTCACAGTAACATCCGAGATCTGGATCAGTCCTGAAAGATTGTCCTGATGTTGCACCCACTGGAACTTTAAGTCCCACTGCAGAGCCCACATATGCCATCTGGCATGAGTCACCAGCAGTATGCAAGATGCCATTAGGCCCAGCACCTCAGAATCAGCCTCATCAAAGCCCTAGGATAAAGGCTGAAATATTAGTATTGTAGGACCTCTAGGGGTGCATCCAACCTACTACTGAAACCTCAAAGATTCAACAAAAAGAAAACATATAAACAAACTTTCTCTGGGATGGTGCCTAGGATTTGGAATACTCTTCCCCCAGAAACCAGACTGAATTCCTCTACTGTCTCTTTCAAAAAGGAAGTAAAAGCGATTCTCATGGCAACATTTACTTGACTAGCTTCTAAATAAATCTGGAGAGCAATAGTACCCTTACTACTATCTCATTCTTTTGTTAAGGGTCCATCTTATCACCCTAGTCTCTTTATCCTGCCCAGGACTTTAATCAATCGAGACGCTCCTGTTATGTACTTTTCCTGTGTTTTGGTCCTGTTATCCCATACTTCTGAACTTTACGACTTTCCCAGTGTATTCGTATTGTTATCCCATGCTTGCCCTCTCCTTCATATTATTGCCTATATAATGTATCATGCTATTCGTTATGTATAATCAGCTTAGATCACTGGAAAGCGCTCTGATAACCGCAAGGATCTTGTTAGCTCTCTATAAAACCTTCAAAATAAATAAATAAATAAATAAATAAATAAATAAATAAATAAATAAATAAAACTGCACTGTGTCCACAACAGCTCAGATTTAAGGAGTGCCCAAGAGGGAGTCAGGTGTGAGTTCGCAACATTAATGGTGAACCCCAGTGAGCGCACTAGGTTCACCATAGTCTGGCAGCGGGAGAAGACAGCGTGGTGCGAGCCACCCTTCAGCAGCCAGTCGTAGCAAGAGTAAGACTGGCACCCCTGACATCCGCAAATGAGGTGCAACCAGCGTCATCACCTTGGTGCACACTTGGGGGGGCGCCAGTAAGGACAAAATAAGAGCACTGTGAACTGAAAGTGCGTGTGGCATGTCGTTAATCAAAGATAGCACTGGTGGGCAGGCATGGTGCGAATATCAAAATAAGCGTACTGCAAGCCCAATGCTACCATCTAGTCAACTGGGTCCTGGGCAGACCAGACCTGAGCATTTTGAAGTTCTCCTTTTTGAGGAAGAAATTGAGAGTTCGGACATCGAAGACAGGACAAAGTCCATTGTCCTTTTTGGTAACCAGAAGGTAGCTGGAATAACAACCACAGCCTACCTCTAAATGGCTACCTTGGCCAGACAGCGGTGACCTCCTCATGGACAAAGGACAGATGATCCTCCGTCAGCGAGATGGCAGCATAGAGGGAGGGGTAGACTCGAAGAGGAGGGAGTAGCCCCTTTCAGACAATGTGGTAAAACCACCTGTCCGATGCTATGGACTTTCAATGATGGGGAATTCTGCCGCCAACTGGGGGCCCATGGCAGAAAAGGGGCACACTTGGAAGGTTTGGAGACATTCACAGTAGGTGGCGGGGGGGGCAGGGTTCTGGTGGGATAGGGTGGCAACTGGCTAGACCGCTGACCACCTGACCTACCCGGTCTTTGGATACCACACCCTCATCCACGTAGAGGCTGAGAAGCATGCAAGGCACTGTGGGTGGGTGGGAATAGGAGCGGCGGGAAGCCTGTTCTGTAGTCACGAAAGAGCAAAAGGCAGATTAGGGTGGACGTGGGGCCTTAGAGAGGCTTAAGGTCCTGGCAATAGCATGAGAAACCTCAAAGCGTTTGAGCGCCGACTAGGTCTTGTCTCCGAAAAGACTATTGCATCGAAAGGCATGTCCATAAGGGAAGCTTGGACATCCTCCAAAAAGCAAGTCATCCATCAGACAGGCGTGGTGCAGATGGGCCACTGTCGTGGAAGGAAAATGCTACTTACCAGTATGCATCTGTTCTTGGCATGTAGAGCTGCAGAGTCCTACACTTAGCAATAGATTGCCACCTGGTGTTGGGCTCGGATGATTGCAGGTTGTTGTCTTTGTAGTCACGAGATAGGTGACTCATCCTTTGGACAATACTGCACATGGTCATCAACTCTATCCTCAGATTGTTTTTCGCCATGATGGGAAATGATGGAGTTAGTAGAAGTAAAGAGAAAAGATGTCCATGCGTGTGCATCTAAGTAAGATGAGTACTGGAACGGATACAAGTCCCGGGAGGCGGGAGGGCGTGTAGGACTCTGCAGCTCTACATGCCAAGAACAGATGCATACTGGTAAGTAGCATTTTCCGTTCGAGGCGTATGAGCTGCAGATCCTACACTTAGCAACGATTGTGCAGCAGTGTCTGCCCTAGCGGTGGTCGCTTGCATCCGTTGCAGAATGCTGAAATAGTGTTTTAAGGACAGCTTGGCCCACTGCAGCTTGCTGCTTGGCTTGCACGTCAACACAATAGTGTTTAGTGAAGGTGTGTATTGTAGACCATGTTGCTGCCTTGCATATGTCCTCTAGTGGTATGTTTCCTAAGAAAGCGATAGAGGCTCCTAGTTTGCGAGTGGAGTATGCTTTAGGAGGAACTGTTAGTGTACGTTCAGCTTTTTGATAGCATATTTGAATACACTTTACAATCCATCTGGCAATTCCTCCTTTAGAGATGGGATTGCCTTTGTGTGTGGGAGAGAAAGATACAAATAGTTGTTTTGTCTTTCTGAAGGAATTAGTCCTGTCTGTGTAGTATAGTAGGGCTCTTCTAACATCTAAGGTGTGTAAAGCCCTTTCTGCAACAGAGTCCGTTTTTTGAAAAAACACTGGTAACTCTACTGATTGGTTTAGGTGAAAAGAAGTAATCACTTTTGGCAGGAATTTAGGATTGGGTCGAAGAAGCACTTTGTTAGGATGTATCTGAAAAAATGGTTCTTCTATTGTGAATGCTTGTATTTCGCTAACTCTTCTAAGAGAGGTGATGGCAACAAGGAAGGCAGTTTTCCATGTTAGAAATTGCAGTTCACACTTATGTAAAGGCTTAAAAGGGCAGCCCATGAGTCTTGTAAGGACCACATTTAGGTTCCATACTGGAGCAGGTGGTAACCTAGGTGGGATTATTCATTTTAATCCTTCCATAAATGCTTTTATTGCAGGTACTCTAAAGAGAGATAGATGTTGTCTATTTTGTAAATACGCCTCAATTGCTGCTAGATGCAGGCGTATGGAAGAATAAGCCAAATTGGACCTTAGTAGGTGTAGAAGGTAGAAAATTATATTTTGGATGGAAACATCCAGTGGATCAATTTGATTGTTGTTACAGTATATTGCAAATCTTTTCCACTCAGCAGCATAACATGCTTAGGTAGTGGGTTTTCTAGCTTCTTTAATTATATTCATACAGTCTGGTGGTAAGTTTAAGTAACCAAACTCTAGGACTTCAGGAGCCAGATCGCCAAATTCAGTTGCTTGGTTCTGGGTGCCTTATTTCTCCATGGTTCTGTGTTAACAGGGATGGCGTGAGCCGTAATTTCTGAAGTGGAACCAGTGAGAGATCTAGTAGCGTGGTGAACCACGGCTGGCGAGCCCATGTGGGGGCTACTAGTATTAGTTTGAGAGACTGTTGTCTGAGCTTGCGTACTACTAGTGGAATGAGTGGGAGAGGCGGAAAAGCTACACAAATCTGCATGACCAGTTCACCAATATTGCATTCCCCCTCCGACCGTGGGTGTGGGAACCTGGCGGCGAAGGTTGGGCATTTTGCATTTTCGTGGGTGGCAAACAGGTCTATCTGTAGATGCCCCCACATTTGGAAGAATGGTTGTAGAACTTGTGGGTGCAACTCCCATTCGTGAATCTGTTGTGACTGACGACTCAACAGATCTGCTACCTGTTGTGAATTCCTGGAAGGTGTTCTACTGTGAGGTGTATGTTTTGAGGGATGGTCCATCTCCAAATGTTTTGTGCAAGCTGGGACAGTTGCAGAGAGTGTGTGTCCCCCCCTGTTTTTGTATATAATACATGGCTGTCATATTGTTCGTCCGGACTAGGACAACTTTGTTTTGTACTTGTACTTGAAAAGTTTTGAGTGCTAGGAAAATTGCTAGCAACTCCAAATGGTTGATGTGGAACTGTTTCTGTTGATTGTTCCACTGACCTTGTGTGGTATAATGCACGAGATGGGCTCCCCATCCTGTGAGGGATGCATCTGTTGTGAGCACTATCCGTGGAACAGGGTCTAGGAACGGCTGTCCCTTTGTCAAGTTTTTGGTGTTCCACCATTGCAGAGAGCGATATGTACGGCTGTCTATCAACACCAGGTCTGTGAGCTGACCTTGAGCCTGATTCCACTGTTGTGCTAGACATTCTTGTAGTGGGCGCATTTGAAGTCTTGCGTGAGGAACTATAAAGATGCAAGACGCCATCATGCCTATTAGTTTCATGAACACTCTGGCTTGGAGGGAGTGCTGGCATTGAAAAAGGGAGAATAAGTTCTGAATATTTTGAGTCCTGTCTTGACTGGGATACGCTAGAGCTGCAGATGTGTCTATGGTAGCTCCTAGATATTGATGAGCGTGCGAAGGCTCTAGGTGCGACTTGGTGTAGTTTATCGTAAACCCTAAGTCGTGCAATGTTTGAATTGTTTGTTTTGTGTGTTGTACACTGGTTGAACGATCTTGCTTTTATGAGCCAGTCGTCGAGGTAAGGGAAGACATGTATTTGCTGTCTTCTGAGATGTGCTGCTACTACTGCTAAGCACTTTGTAAACACTTGTGGTGCTGTTGTGACCCCGAATGGAAGGACTTTGAACTGATAGTGTTGTCCTTGTATGACAAACCTTAGATACTTCCTGTGCGCAGGATGTATAGGAATGTGAAAGTAGGCGCCCTTTAGGTCTAGTGTGGACAGAAAATCTCCCTGTTGTAGTAATGGGAGTACTTGTTGTAAAGTGATCATGTGAACATGATCCGATTGTATGCAGTGGTTGAGGGGCCTGAGGTCGAGAATTGGTCTTAATGTCCTGTCCTTTTTGGGAATTAGGAAGTACAGGGAGTAAACTCCTGTTCCTTGTTCCTCTAAAGGAACTACTTGAATAGCATATTTTTGTAGAAGTGCTAGAACTTCCTGTTGAAGCAGAGTTATATGGTCTGTGGACATTGGACGCTGCCTGGGTGGTATGTTTGGGGGGGGGGGGGGGTTGCTGTGAGTTCTAGGCAGTAACCATGTTGGATAATTTGTCTTACCCACCTGTCTGTTGTGATGGAGTTCCAGACAGGTAGGAACTGTGAAAGCCTGCCCCCCACAGGAGTGAAATGCTGTAGGGGAGGCAGAGGGAAGTCACTGTTTGGGAGTGGAAGAGGAGCGGTTGTTGTTATTACCTCTGCCTCTTCCCTTATTGTTGTTGCCTCTGTATCCTCCTCTAAAGTAGCCTTTATTAGAGGAGGTTTGTGTGTTTGTCTTAAAAGATGATGTGGTCTCTGTACCTGTTTGCTTTGAGCCTCCTCTATAGAAGGAGCGGCGAAAAGAACTTTTATTCCGGGTGGATTGTAATGCACCCATAGACTTAGCGGTGTCCGTGTCTTTTTTCATCTTCTCTAGTGTGTTGTCTACCTCCGGCCCGAACAACTGGTTTTGATTGAAGGGCTGGTTCAGGATGGTAGTTTGTACCTCTGGTTTAAAACCTGAAATGCGTAACCATGCATGACGTCTGAGAATCACACTAGTGTTGACTGCTCTGGATGCTGTGTCAGCTACATCTAGTGCACATTTAATTGAGGCATTAGTGTGAAAGACCCGGGATCCCTACCTCGTCGGAAGGGCAGAGTAGGCGGGGGAGCCACACCCCCACACCGGGAGGAACATCGTCCCTTGGTCATCGGGCTTCCTCTCTTCGCCCACAGGATCCGCCAACCCCCGAAGACCCGGAACCAGAACAACAGGATACCGGAAGCGGAACTCCTGCCGGCGACCCGGAACCCGAACTATCCGGAACCGGAAGTACGTCCACTGCAGTCCGCCGAGGCCCTAGAAAAGACGGCAGGAACGAGGAAACCGTGTTCAGCCCAGCGGACTCGTGGCAGGAGACAGCGAACGGCGCGGAACCCCCGACGGAGAGCGGAAGGAAGGAGGAGATCGGAGTGGAGGCGGAGATCGGAGAAGAGAACGAGGAAGAAGACCTGTGGACGGAGGATTGGTGGCGACCTCCGGAGGTGGCGGGAGAGCGGCCGTAACTCGGATGAGAGTTACGGCGGGGCACGTGAGTACACTCTATCCTTCTCCGTGTTTCCCTAGTGTAAATATTGGAACTAACTGTAAGATCTTGTATATAGAGCCCCCACGAGCACCCTGCACCAGCCTTAGTACTTAGGAGAAGTCTCACGAGCACTGTACTTATAGTCCTCACACTTATCCCGGACACCTCCCATCCCGGACACCTCCCATCACAAACCCCTCCTGCTTGCCGATTGCTCTTATCCCTACCTACCCTTCCCACCTTCCCCACGTTCCTTACCTGGCCCTTCACTTCCCGGTGACGGTGGCAGTACTCAGTAGTCCTTACTGGACGGGACTAACCCCTGTACTCTCTCTTACTTATCTCCGAGGAGACCCATCGACCGGCCGTACCCTGACGACAACAGCCCCGCAGCGGACCACAGCCCGGATACCTACCCAACATCCAGACCCTCCCGGCTGGGAGCTTCCCTGCGGATTACTCTTCCCTGCAAACTCTTTCTTCCGGACTTTGTGTGTACTATTCATCAATAAATCCTTGACCATAGCTCACTACATCCGGCCTCCCCGCTTGTTATTCCGGTCCGCCCAGCCCACAGTCTCACAATTAGATATTACTTTGCCTTCTTGTAAGAGCTCTGCTGCCTGATCTTTGTATTGATCTGGGAGATGTTCCATTAATTTTTCTAGTTGGTAGTAGTGAGCCCTGTCGTAGCATGAGAGTAAGGCTTGTGTGTTTGCTATGCACCATATGTTTGCTGCTTGTGCAGCAATCCTTTTTCCCGACGCATCAATAATTTTTGATTCTTTGTCAGGCGGGGCGTGTCACCAGAAGTTTGGGAGTTTGCTCTTATACGTGCATTTGACACTACCAAAGAGTCTAGTGGCAGATGTCCCTTAATATAGACTGGATCAGCTGGTGCTGGTCTATACTTTTTTTCTATTCTGGGATTTAGCACCCTACATCTTACTGGATCTTTAAAAATGTCCGGAGCATGTTTAATAACTCCTTTGATCATAGGTAATATTTGAGTAGACCTTTGTGACTGCTCAAAAGTGTCTAGTAAGAAATCCTCCTCAATGGCATCAGAGTGCATTGACAGTCCATGGTAAAGGGCAGCTCTGTTTAATAGATGATTAAACCCAATACTATCTTCTGTAGGGGAAGGTTTTGTTGGGTAGTACTGAGGCTCAGGGATGTCTGGTGCATTGTTTGGCGTAAAACCATATGCCTCGTCCTCCTTGGGATATTGGGGGTTGACATCCTCATCTAAAGGGTATGTTACGTCATTGCCCCCACCTAAATCATACTCTTCGTCAGTGTGGTGTGATGATGCAGGTGATTGAACAGGAGAAGTCATAGGTTCAATGTAAGGATTAGGAGAGGAAGAAGGAGAGGAAGGGTGCATTGGAGAAGTTGCAGAGTCCTTTTTGGCAGGAACCACAGGTGGAAGTGGTGTGTCTGCTGGTCTTTTGTTATAGGGAATTGCTTCTGGTCTTTTTTTTATATGGAATTGCTTCCACATGTCCAGTTTTTGGATTAATATACACTTTTATCTGTTTAGGATCTGGTTTAAACAGTTCTTCTTGTTCTATAATCTTCTTTGGCGTCGATTTTTTCGGTGCCCATAGAGGTTGATTAGTGTTCTTTGCCTTAGGAGGAGTGATTGAGTCCTGTGGCTATTTTTTTGGTGCCGAAGGTGGTCTAGGCTTGTCTGTATCATGCCTTGGAGTCTTTGTTACCAATATCGTAGATTTCGGAGTGGAGACAGGTTTTGTTGGGCCTGCGGCGCCGGAATCTGTATTCCCTTCTTTATTTTTGGAACCGGAGGGTTTCGGAGTCGAAGCTTTCGGGTCTGGTACGGTTCTTGGCTTCGGCACCGCTGTGTCTTTTGGTTCCGGTGCCGAAGGGTCTTTGCCTTTGGGCACCAAAAGGCGTTTTAGCTTCGGTGTCGAAGAATCCTTCGGTGTCGAAGGATGTTTCGGTGCCAATAGAGGAGGTGGAATTGGCACATGATGTTTTTTCGGTGCCCAGGCACCGGAAGGCGTAGTCTTTTTCCTCGGAGCCGAGCCCGAAGGCGGGGCGTCGGAGGGTAAATTTCGGTCTCGACTGGACCCCATGGGCGGAGTGCCGACCGATGCCTTTGTCTTGGGTAGTGTATGTTGTGCAGGGGCAGTGGTACTCATGGGTTGTCGAGATGGAATCGAATTGTTTGAGTCCTCTGCCCCCGATGTGATCTGGAGATCAGGCGAGTCGGCGACGAGTGGAGCCTCTTCCTCGGAGATATCTTCGATTGGATCTTCGTCCTCGGAGACGTCTTCTTCGACGATCTCCTCCTCAAAGATGGCCTCCAGTGCTGGCGCTGATCTCCTCATTTCGTGTCGACGGGCCCTCCGATTCCGAATGGTTTTCTTCGATCGGAAGGAGGCACAGGCTGCAAAGGTCAACTTGTCGTGTTCTGGCGAGAGACAGAGGTTGCAGACCTCGTGATGGTCGCTATGAGGGAATTTTGCTCGACATACCAGGCGTCTCTTGAATGGAGTTCTGTCCATGAGGCGTAGGCCGCATGGCGCCGATAGGCCCATTGGCCCACATCGACGCACCGGAATGTAGCTGGTGATGTCGAAAAGTCTATTCAATGTTTATCTAAAGTTTCTCGCTTCGAAATTGCAGAAAAAGTCTTTTCTAGCCGGGGCGGAAAACTTTCATCCGAACCCAATGGTGGAAAAAAACAATCTGAGGATGGAGTCGATGACCATGCGCAGTATTGTCCAAGGGAGGAGTCACCTATCTCGTGACTACAAGACTTCTTCCAAGAAGACAACAACCTGCAATCATCCGAGCCCAACACCAGGTGGCGATCTATTGCTAAGTGTAGGATCTGCAGCTCATATGCCTCGAACACCACTTTCCTAGTGAGTTGGTTGTGTCAAGTACACATCGAATAGTGAACTTTGCTGCATCTCTCCAGTTAGTGACAGCTTGGGAGAGTTACGCCCGGGCCTCTTCCGGGACCTGAGCAGCACTTGTGCAACCTTATCCCACAAAGTGTGGAAATAACAGCCCAAAAATTATCTGGTGTTCATGGATCACAATGCCAGATGGGAGGAAGAAAACATCTTTAGAAAGGAATCCAGTTTCTTGGATTCCCTATACTGGAGAGCACTTGCAGAGGTGGAGGCATGGTCCACAAAGGTCTCAGGGAAAGGTTGTGGTGTGTGGAAGTTTGGGTCCCCAGCTGTGGGGCAATGGCAGTTTAATGGTCCTATTTGGGAGCCCCTGTGCTTGGTTTGGACCAGGTACCCAAAAGGACATCACTAAAGGCATCGCCGAATGGGAGTAGGGGTTCCGAAAGAGGAAGCTACTGATTGTAGCACTTTAGTCAAGAGAATAGTCTTGACAGCCACTGAGGGTAGCTGAAGCAGCATAGGACGCTCCCTCCGCCGTAGCCACATTAGGGGGAGAATGCAGACCAGCATCTTCAAAAGTATCCAGGCAATAGTCCTCACCCAGTTCCTCACACCAGTCCTTGTAGAGCTGGTAGTATTCTCAAAGGTCCAGTGACCTCCACATGTCTCACACGAAGGCCTAGCCAATGTGAATAAGACTCAGACTCCAATTTAGGAGGCACTGCTCAGGCTGGCATCTGAGTAGGCGTCATGCACGGCCATTCGGCTCAGTGTAGGGGGTGACAATGGGGATGGCGCAGGGAACATTGGGGAAGGTCGAGATGGCATGACCAGCGTCAGTCTGGATCCAGGAATAGACCCATGGGGCCCTGCTTGAGCTGGAGCCACTAGCGCAGAACCAGATGGGGCCCCTTCTGACCCCATGGGGCCTGAAGGCGCGTCAATGGAGTTGGGCTGTTGCAGGAATTCTGCGGAGTCAGAGAACTATGCTTGGGATTATGGGACCTTAGTAATCAGGGACTGAGTCATCTTACCACCCGAGTAGTCATGAGCCCAGGACGGACTAGCTATAGTGTGTCACTTGCCCTCCTACTCACTCACAGAGGAACAAGTGATTAGACATCCCAGAACACAACACTCCCAACCCTCTCAGGAATCGCGGTTACAGAACACACTATTTGGCTCACACAATTCTACTAGTCCACAATAAGTTCTGACAAACATGAGAAATGTATATTTTAACTACTATCTCTAGTATGCGTGCTACAACAAGTAGAAAAATGCCTAACACAAAGGTTAGCATAGCAAGTACTCCGTAAATCATAAATAAAGCGGTCATTATATATTACAATGTAGCCTAACCTTCTTTCCCTTCTACAGAAGCAAAATGATTATATATCAGAAGATCTCTAAGTGTTAGCAGCAGACCCTGTACCTCAGTAAGAGCAGATGAAAGTTCTACATCCCTATCCCAAGTGTGTTACCTACCTGTGCATACCTATATGCCAAAAGTACGCATACCCAAACAACAGCTGCCTTTGTTTGTTTTGTCTTGGTGCTAGGGCCTGACCAGAACAGAATAACAAGGGGCATTATTGTTCGACCTCGTCTACATGTGCAGACTAAACCTCAAGTAAAAAGACAGATGACAAAACAACAGCACGTTTTGTGCAAAAGTACACTGCCGTATAAAACAAAATATGCCTGTAAGGTCACGTGTGCAAAGCAGAGGACAGCCTTCAACGCACTCATGCCAACATAGGGAAAACAACAATGGGCCTGCACAGGACTTATGACAGGGCCACTCAAATATGAAGGATATGGAGTCATAGAACTCTTCGAGTTGGGCGGGGGTCACCTTTTATGAATTCGGGAGGTGAAGAGCAGACCAAGGGCAAGGGCAAGAAAGCAGTTGCTCCCTCGTCTGATCCGCCAAAGGACAAGGAAAAGTCAAACAGCGCTTAAACTTCTTTCTCTTTTTCTAGTGCCTCTTACCAGAGTAGCTGACAAAATGAAGAAAAAAGCCAGTCAAAAAACAACAAAGGGGTAGCTCTTCTCTGGATCGGCGCTGGCTGGTACGGAAAGAAAATAATGGACATCAGCGTGCCTGGGTGGCGCCTATATTGGTAGGTAGCGGTACTGCTCATGAAAAATCTTACTGATCCAGTCTGATGCCTGGGGAAATTCAAAAGGTACGGAATCTGCAGCTAGAAGTCTCTATCAGATGGCGTTTATAGGACTCTACTTGCCTAAAAAATAGTACGCAGTGATTTCTTCAAGAGATACATTTCTGACAATTTCTAAATTTGATAATTTATTTTACTGAGGTTTTGTATTTAGAACATCAACTTAGGATTTTCAGAAATAAATCACATTAAATAAATGTTTTTTTTTTTTTTAAGAGACAATATTTTACAGTTACAAAATCACACAATTAAATCATCTGGGCATAGTATTTATGGTTTACCTTGGAGGATTGGCTTCAAGTTCTTGGAGTTTCTCTTCAAGCTTTCCTTGAATTTCTGCCAGATCATCATACTCCTTAAATGCAAATATACAAGATCGTGAAAAAATCTGTTACCTATGGTGGTTGATACTACTCACAATGAGAACTGAATACATCTCTATTAGCAATGTAGCTATACAGTTTGCATTCAAGATTGCATGCAAGCCATTGTTTAACAAATCCAAAGGCTGGTTTATCACAGATAAGCACGGAGATCGTTTTACTGGTCTTCGGGGCTGGTATCATTAACGTTCACACGAAGACGAGGGAAATCAGTTTGGGAATGAATGTTTAACTCATAAGAACAAAAAGATTTTTAAATATAAACATTATTGAGCATAATGTCATGAGGCAGCAGTCTTCTTAAACTCAATACAACAAAGCTAGATGATATTCAATCAGGATGTGTCGTTGTTACAGGTGTGGAACTTTAAGAGCTGAACTTAAATTTGTTGTGTCTGCTAAAAGTGTCAATTGTTACTGGCGAGCATCGTGAAGGTTATCGCTGCACGTGCATTTGGATACGGGTAAATAATACTGTAGACTAATTCACACAAAGAACAGGCTAAACTCCCTTAAGTGCTGGAAGAGTCAACTTCTTTCTACCCTAAATTTAGCTCTAGGCATTCTTTCTGTATGCCAGTGACTTACTCCTCTTACATGTAACCTCAGTTGGTTTGTGAATAAAACTGAATATATTGCAAACCATATAGAAATCACTCACAGCAAAAACCATAACCAAAATTAGGTACCTATTAAAGCTGAAACTGCAAGAAGTGAGGTAATAGGTTAGGTTATTTAATCTGTATTTCTAGTTTTTCTACTTCAAAATGAGGCAAAGCATGTCAAATTGATAATTAACACACCAAGTTCTGCATGTTTGCTGTTTTACCAGTCTTTTCTCCCCCAACAGATCCGGCAGGTTAAATCGGTCCACATTTATCAGGGAAACATTCAGTGTGCGATTATCACACAATTTGTAAGTTCGATCCCTGAGCAAATTTCTGCTTGCAGAGGAATTAGAATTTAGCTCTAAATGATTGATATTTACAATCAATTTAATTACAGAGGAAGAGACCGTCCGGGGACGTCTTCAAAGTAGTGATAAATAGTGCAGTGAAGAAGATGTTTAAGTGTTGCAAATGACACAGACACAAAGTGTGAAGTGAGAGTTACATATGATCCGAGCTATAAACACGATCAAAACGCTTCAAAACCTTTCACTCTGTGATTACACTGTCACGGTACAGGAAGAAGAGTGGGAGGGGTGGGGCTATTTCCTGCCCTCCCCGTGATTTGAATGTGCAGTGTGGCATTGCGTAATGTTATTGCTATCTTTGGTCTAATAAAAAGCTTTCCAGCAAGGATCTGAGGTGGAGGACATTTTTGAGGGAAACTTTGGTGCTTTTTGACAAAACTTTCACTAAAGTCATAGTAAACCAAAAATACATTTCCTATGGAAACAAATGTGGTCCTAATTATAATTACTCTGTGCTGACTGCCACTGGGTTTTATAACTTGAAAAGCACCAGAAGGGGCCCCCTGAAAAAAGGATGAAACCCTAACAGGGAAAATACTTGTTTGGAAAACGTAGTGCACCGGGCTTAGTGCTGGAGATACATTACGTAGCATTTAAACCATAGAACTGGATTCTATGCACATAACCAAAAACCTCATATTTTATACAAAAATATATTTTTTTTTATTTCTTATTTTTCTTTTATATTATTTTCTCATGATAAATTAGTTCATGTCTTTCACAATAAAGTATTTCATCTTTTAAAAAAGACATACATACATATGTAAAACAATTGGTTCAAGAGTCCATTTGTGTCTCTGTCTTTCCCTATCTAATAACAAACCACAGGTTATCAAACAGTATGTTTATAGCCTAAGGAGCATGAGCGTCTTTTGTTATGACAAAACTGTCTTGGTAAATATAGTACAGATGTTATAATAAGTTGATATACAATAAACAATTTGTCTTTCGTACAATAAAGACTGATCTCCGATGGTAATTTTGTTTGGACCTTAAATACACTTGATTTTCACAAGACACTGGTAAAAGATATTTGACTTCACTAACGCGTTTCGGCCGTAGCCTTTCTCAGGGTGTTCACACCAGTGGTTAACTAAGAACGAGGGAAAAAATTATTTGTTAGGGCGATGTACAATTCCAGATCTATGGTGTAGGTTAGAGCTATCATCAATTTAAATATGTGGTCCCTTAATAAACCCTCTATGCACAATTTTCTGCTGATTCTAAGAGCTTAAAGGTTCAACACTCCACTGTCCCGTGTATCCACAAAATTAATAAAAAACAATACCAACATTTAATAAACTAAACTGCAAATTCTCATTATAATGTTATTAGACTCACTCATTTTTCTTATTGGCAACTTAAAGATTGAGGATGAGACCTTGGGTTTACTTTAAGATGTATCAGTGGTGCCCATGATTACCTTCCCCCTTTCTTGGTTTGCTTAATCTTTGCATAAACAAATAATTTCCTATATGACTAGGCCTTTTTAGTTGTAGGCAATACCCCTGCAGATAATGTCTAGCACCCACGTCTGATGTTACAACTGGCCACATCTAGTAGAATTGCTGTAGCCCCTCTTTGTTTGACCCCCCCCTATCCCCCCACTTGTAATAGCTCTTGCCAGTTTACTGGTGGTATTGCTGCTTTAATTTTTGGTAAGTTTGGGTGTTCAGAGCTGTGGTTTTGGAAACCTCTCTTCCCTGATAGTTTCAAAAGAACTGTTGTCTGGCTGTAGGAGACTGCAAGGCTCCCATAGGTTTAGCAGTCTGTGTCATTCTTTATCTTCTCTAAATGGGAGTCTACCTCTGGCCCAAAAAGGTGTTTCCCGGCAAATGGGATATTAAATAGATGTAGTTGCAGCTCTGTCCTAAACCTGGGATGCGCAGCCATGCATGTCTTTGTAGAATTATAGAGGGATTTATTCCTCTTGCAGCCCTGTCTGCACTGTTTAGGGTGCAACGGATGCTTGCATTACACACTTGTATACACTCTGAAACTAGGCCTTCCCCTCTTTTTTTGTACTGTTCAGGGAGATGTTGAATAAGATCTTCCATCTCATCCCATGTTGCCCTGTTGTATCAGTGTAGGAGTCCTACTGAATTAGCTATACGCCTGTGATTGGCGTGTCCAGCTGCCACCCTCTTCCTTGCCACATCAATACGCTTATTTGTCTTATCTGGAGGTGGCGCATCTCCAATACTTTGGGTCGCTGCCCTTTTCCTCGCTGTTGTCACCACCAGGGAATCAGAACTTGGATGTCCCCTAATATAACAAGCATTTGCAATGCAATAGGTCTCTGTTAGAACTGGCTATTTCTGGTAGGCTAAGGCTGACGCCAAAGCCAGGCAGAAACCACCATTCTAGTCAGGGCAAGGAAGTCACACGCCAAGATAACCTCTGCTCACCCCCTTGGTAGCTTGGCACAAGCAGTAAGGCTAAACTCGGAGGCAATGTGTAAAGCATTTGCGCCAGCGCACAACAGCAACAACATACTAGGCACACCACAGAAGAGACTCCACACAAGGTTATTATAAAAATAACTTTTGTATTGTAAAAACACATCAGATAAAATCACACATATACATGGTGCCAACTGGCACGGGCAATATTCACAGGGATTATGTACACAAGACAGAGCCACAAGGGCCACTGTCATAGTCAGATATAGCACTTCTAGAATAAGAAATAATAAAACATAAAATGGTAATCACAAAGATAACAACCAGTAACCACTGGTAACAGGAACCAGGACCTTACTAGGACCACCTGTACTAAGAAAGAAGAACCACCTAAGTATCACACAGCATTAGGGGTCTAAGAAAGAATACATTACTCATGATGCAATAAACCTACATTCAGAGGAGTAGAAAAGACAACCACCTAAGTATCACTCAGCATTTAGGGGTCTAGGAAAAGGACACATTACCCATGATGCAATAACCTACATTCAGAGGAGTAAGAATAGAGCACATGATGCAATAAAATACATTCAGGGGTGCAGCGCAAGAAGACACATGATGACTAACCATTCAGAGGTGCAGCGCATGGAAAGGAAGACACATAATGCATAAACATTCAGAGGTGCCTAATATAAGTCAATAGCGAAAGTGCGCAGAGGCCTAAAATCACCAATACCAGGTTCCATAAATAGGCTAGGAAAACGCAAAAAGTCTAGGGGTGAACCTGCCTAATGGGCCGGGTCCAACACAACCCCCTTCCAGCCAAAACGCAGGGTAGACCAATCACACCACTGATGGGCTTCACTGCTTTGGGCGACAAAACCACGGACACGGCCTCGCACAGCAGGGACACCGTCCAGTTTTGCGCCACTCTGAACCTACATGGTTTCCTCCAAATAATAACTCTCTGACTCAACTAGGGTACCCCACTGGTACACACTAGTCATCCACAGCCAAGACCAGGCCATAGGCCATCCAAATCACAGGTCCTAACTAATCCACAGAGTGGGGGGTAGTAACCCCTGGCACACAATAGCCATGCTCCACTCTCTCTCTCAGTGTAGCTACAACCACCACTGATCCAACAACCTAGGGACCATACCCTCAGGCTGACCAGAGGTCACGGGCAAGAATGCCCCACCCTACCTCTACTTCTGGGTTTCCGCACCCTCACAGAAAAGCACTTCACCAGAACACAATTCTCCTACCAGATCAGGACCTCACTCCATCACTGGTCTACCACCTGGAAACTATTTCACTTCTGAGGTACAAAGCACACAGCACAGTTCCTCTTCAAGCAGGTGGGGGGACACAGCACACATCAAAGCCCCCTTTCCTCTACCTTGGTGGAAACAACAAACTGCAGGTGAGCCCCAGAACACACAGCAAGGGCAGCCCCCTCAGTCTCTTCAGCTGATCCACTTTGGTAGAGATTCCTCTTGACCTAGAAGTTTCCTAATCTCCCAACCTAAGATCTAAACCCTCAGGTTACACCGGGGTCAGAAGTAAGGACACCGTCCCTCTGCACCCCCTTCCGGTTCCAGTATGTCTCAGGCTAGACAGAGCACACGCCAGCGGCGTATCAGCAACACACTCTCCTCCAGTACTCCTCCCAGGTCAGGCCACACCCCAACCCGGCTTTCCCCCCTCCTCGGGGAACGACCTCCAGAGGCCCCACAAATGGTCAAGCACTCTAGACGGTCAAATGCTCAGCGAGCCAGGACTTCTGCACCCTCCACTTAGGAGCGGTACTGCCCAACACTAGGACCGCCGGAGTTCTGGTTACAGACACTCCCCGTCCTCTAGACACAGGAAGATCCTCCTCAAATGACCTATGTACAGCTTAGGCCCCTGACCTGGCGCTCCCTTAAGGAACCCTCCAGGCCCTGAGATAGGGTTTCAGGCCAACGTGGGACACACCGTCCCACACTCACTCCGCCTCCACTGAGACAGGGCGTGAGCCCCTACACCCCTACCATACTACTGGGACCAAGCTGGGTTACACATGAACCTCTTCCCCTTTACAGGATCATCAGATACACAAGCCACTCCTTTTGGAACCACTCCCTAATGCCTCTGCAAGACATCTAGCACACCGCCAGACATCCACCTTCCTGTCCAGTGCCTCTGCAGGACCTCCTGCACACCACCAGAGGTACACCTCTCATGCAAGCTCTTTAACAAAAAGAAAACTCACACCAACTCCTCCAGTTCAGCACATCACTCATTCGCACACTCCCCCCCCTCGGACTGGTAAGGCAGTTTCCACCACCCCTGATCACTCAACCTGACCACACGTGACACAGGTACCAAACTCTGGGAGCGGGGAATGGGAATTAATACACTGGACACATTTAAGCTGCCACCACTGGATCCTACCACACTGGGGAATCCAGACACACACACTACACTCAGGGAACAACCACCCCCCTGAGCTAGTCATTTCTCCTCACACTCCCTCTCTTCCATCTACCCACACAGGGACAGGATTTGGGATTGGACACGGGACCCAGCAAGGGATTCCTAATCTATGGGAACCTCCCCCCTCTAATGGCGTCCCGCCCTGTCACTTTCTCTCATCTGCCACTAAACATAAAGCGCAGAAACACATTTGAAAATGACACTCTTGAGGAAAAAAATCAAAAACAATAATCCCAAACATGTGACTATCTGAAAAAAACAATTGTAGAGTTTTGTAATGTAGCCAGTTGTCGCTATGGCACTGCGCAAACACAAGTTCCAAAATCCGCACCGCTGACCAACAATGTTAGAACTGGCTATTTCTGGTAGGCTAAGGCTGACGCCAAAGCCAGGCAGAAACCACCATTCTAGTCAGGGCAAGGAAGTCACACGCCAAGATAACCTCTGCTCACCCCCTTGGTAGCTTGGCACAAGCAGTAAGGCTAAACTCGGAGGCAATGTGTAAAGCATTTGCGCCAGCGCACAACAGCAACAACATACTAGGCACACCACAGAAGAGACTCCACACAAGGTTATTATAAAAATAACTTTTGTATTGTAAAAACACATCAGATAAAATCACACATATACATGGTGCCAACTGGCACGGGCAATATTCACAGGGATTATGTACACAAGACAGAGCCACAAGGGCCACTGTCATAGTCAGATATAGCACTTCTAGAATAAGAAATAATAAAACATAAAATGGTAATCACAAAGATAACAACCAGTAACCACTGGTAACAGGAACCAGGACCTTACTAGGACCACCTGTACTAAGAAAGAAGAACCACCTAAGTATCACACAGCATTAGGGGTCTAAGAAAGAATACATTACTCATGATGCAATAAACCTACATTCAGAGGAGTAGAAAAGACAACCACCTAAGTATCACTCAGCATTTAGGGGTCTAGGAAAAGGACACATTACCCATGATGCAATAACCTACATTCAGAGGAGTAAGAATAGAGCACATGATGCAATAAAATACATTCAGGGGTGCAGCGCAAGAAGACACATGATGACTAACCATTCAGAGGTGCAGCGCATGGAAAGGAAGACACATAATGCATAAACATTCAGAGGTGCCTAATATAAGTCAATAGCGCAAACAACACACAGTAGGCAATTACTATTTAAAAGCATAGAAATCGCATTGCGCCTACACCACATAAGCCACTACCTGTGGCAGTCCCTAGGCCAACTGGCCTTGTTGGGGCAAGGATGCCCTGGGTCCAAAGTCAGGGCGCGCTGCCATGCAGCGCCAGTCCAAAGTACAAAAGCCTAAACGTGGCAGTTGCCCACAAAGTGCTGGGCAACTGTGTACATCACAGAAAGGCCTAAACGTGGCAGGTGCCCACAAAGTGCTGGGCACCTGAAGAATCATCAAAACTGTGGCAGGGCCTTCAGTAGCCCTTCTAGCGAATTGCGCCACAAATGGGGGAGCCACACAGGCTCTGCAACAAATCCCCTCTCAACAAAAATGCCCCCCCCTGAGCCTAGCAGGCTCTTAAACAACTGTGGGGTCTTTGGAGCCCCCCTCTGGGGCTCGGGACAACGTTGGGGCGACCCATTGCCCTCCGGGCCGCCCTATCTCACAAATGCGGCCAGGGACCTCTCAGGGCGAAATTATCAAACTGCCCCCGATGTCGCAAGAGCTTCGACAGGCTCTTCACCACGTTGGGGCGGCCCACTGCCAACCGGGGCCGCCCAAGCACCAACTCTGTTGGAGTCCCTCTCGGGGGACTCTGAACACTAAAGCGCTGCCCTGCTCGGGCAGCAGAAAGGGAGGACAGGGCCCAGGTCACGGGGGCGGCACCGAAAGCATGCCCGACACACCCCCCCAACCGCCTCGATCAGAGCCCCACTCACCGGCGGTCAGGCGCTCGCCGGTTCTCCGCTTCGCCCTTCACCCGGTCCCCCATCTCGGGACCGGGACTCTACGTGGAGCCTTCGTGGCTCCAAGGCATTCCGTCTCTCTCCCGCCAGCAGCGGGGGCCGCCTCGGGTCCTTCACTGCTGCGGTGCTTCACCCGGGCCCCCTCCTGGGACCCGGGGCTCCTCCATCCACCACGGGATCCGGCAGCCAATCGGTGCGCGGCGGCGGGCGGGACTTCCTCCGAAAACCGGAAGTCCCGCCCCGTGTCAGGCAGAACGATGCCTGGCCTCCTGATGGCGGCGCGAAGGGGCCGCGGCGGTGATTAAGAAGGGCAAACCGAGGGGTGGACACCCTCGAGACTAGAACAAAATAGATAGGCGAGGTAGGCACTCGCAAAGGGCGCCATAGTCGGGGTGGCACCCGCAAATCCGATAAGAGTGCACACGAAGCACTCGGGCAGTCACAGGGCAGGAGCGCTTTCCCCCACGGGATAACCACAGCGCTCTGCCAGCAAGTCAAAAATAAAGCGCTCCCACGCGCTATAACAGCAGAAAGCACTCCCAGGTGCTTAGGACAGGAAAAGCAGCGCTCCCAAGCGCTAGAAGGTAAATCAAGCGCTTTCTGCAGGAAAATGCAGCTTCTCCATGCTGCTAAAGATCCAGAGATTCCAAGGGGGCAAAGTAAAGTCCCCCCCTCAGCCCAGGCAAGGCAGAGGGGTCCCCCAGAAGTCCAGGAAAGTCCATCAGGTGCCCAGGGGCTGGGCAGAGCCAGGGATTCCCCTTAGCTCAAGCAGCAGCAGCCCCTGGCAGATTCAAGTTGAAAACAAGAACAATTTGGAAGGGGATACAACCCCTTTTTATACAGTGCAAAACCTTTGAAGTTCTTTGAAGTCCTTTGAAGCAGGCAGTGTGAGAACCAGCTGGACTGGTTTAGAGGGAAGTCCCCTTCAGTATCAGGGACAGAGGTGTCAGTCGCCCAGCGGGAGGTGGAGCCAGCTTTGTAGTTACACAGGAACAGCCCTTCACTATCAGGTGCCATCTCCTCCCACTTCCCTGGCAGCAGATGCTGCCTTTCATCCATGGGCTGACTTCAGACAACCTCCTGGGCTCTCCAGCCCCTGTCATCCTCAAACCAGACAGTCAATCCACAAGCAGGCCCATGCACTCTGGGCCAGGCTCACCAGCCAATCACACGCTAGCACCAACTTGCACAAATATGCCAACTTCCAAAAGTAGGACTTCTAGACTAGACACAGCCATGTCGCATACATCATTTTGCGGCATTCCTTCTCACGAGTTCTCTCATACCAAACTCGCCCCTGCACTCCCCACGCATCAGGAACTACCATGGGCATACATATTCCCCATTCATTCCTATGGGAGGGCAGGTCACTCACCATTCATCCACAGGGAGCTCAAGCACTTTACACTGTACCACAGTGAAAAAGTGCGCAGAGGCCTAAAATCACCAATACCAGGTTCCATAAATAGGCTAGGAAAACGCAAAAAGTCTAGGGGTGAACCTGCCTAATGGGCCGGGTCCAACAGTCTCGCATTAGGAAAGTTTGAGCTATTGGTCTTGTAAATGACAATTTTTTTAATTTATGTGTTGTTTTTGAAAATAGCTAAATTAATAGCTTTGTCATTTACAATGCCAATAGTTATAACCTTCGCAACTGTGACACCTATAGCATTTGTAATGCAACATGTTTTGTATTTACGTGACTTAGATGTATTGATATTACAAATAACAATGGCTTTTAATTTTTTTAAATAATTAATACTTAAATAAAAGTGATTGTAATTTATAATGGCATCAGCTTAAACTTTTGTAAATAACTTTTGTGAAGATTATGTTCAGTGTATTTTATTATGATGAAAATCCAAGAACAGAAGTGAAATATTAACATCTTTTTGTGACATTTGTAATAAAGCTTGAAACATTGAGAGAACATGTTTGAGCCAGTGATGCTGTGGTTGCGCTGAGTGATGCTGTGGTTGCGCTGAGTGATGCTGTGGTTGCGCTGAGTGGTGCTGTGGTTGCGCTGAGTGGTGCTGTGGTTGCGCTGAGTGGTGCTGTGGTTGCGCTGAGTGGTGCTGTGGTTGCGCTGAGTGGTGCTGAGTGGTGCTGTAGTGGTGCTGACTGGTGCTGAGTGGTGCTGTGGTGGTGCTGTGGTGGTGCTGAGCGATGATGTGGTGGTGCTGTGGTGGTGCTGAGTGGTGCGGAGTGGTGCTGTGGTGGTGCTGAGTGGTGCTGTGGTGGTGCTGAGTGATGCTGTGGTGGTGCTGAGTGATGCTGTGGTGGTGCTGAGTGGTGCTGTGGTGGTGCTGAGTGATAATGTGGTGGTGCTGTGGTGGTGCTGAGCGATGCTGTGGTGGTGCTGTGGTGGTGCGGAGTGGTGCTGTGGTGGTGCGGAGTGGTGCTGTGGTGGTGCGGAGTGGTGCTGTGGTGGTGCGGAGTGGTGCTGTGGTGGTGCGGAGTGGTGCTGTGGAGTGGTGCTGTGGTGGTGCAGAGTGGTGCTGTGGTGGTGCTGAGTGGTGATGTGGTGGTGCTGAGTGATAATGTGGTGGTGCTGAGTGATAATGTGGTGGTGCTGAGTGATGCTGAGTGGTGGTGGTGCTGAGTGGTGCTGCTGAGTGGTGCTGTGGTGGTGCTGTGGTGGTGCTGTGGTGGTGGTGCTGTGGTGGTGCTGAGTGATAATGTGAAGGTGCTGAGTGATAATGTGGTGGTGCTGAGTGATAATGTGGTGGTGCTGAGTGATAATGTGGTGGTGCTGAGGGATAATGTGGTGGTGCTGAGGGATAATGTGATGGTGCTGAGGGATAATGTGGTGGTGCTGAGGGATAATGTGGTGGTGCTGAGGGATAATGTGGTGGTGCTGAGGGATAATGTGGTGGTGCTGAGGGATAATGTGGTGGTGCTGAGGGATAATGTGGTGGTGCTGAGGGATAATGTGGTGGTGCTGAGGGATAATGTGGTGGTGCTGAGGATAATGTGGTGGTGCTGAGGGATAATGTGGTGGTGCTGAGGGATAATGTGGTGGTGCTGAGTGATGCTGGGGTAGCGCTGAGTGATGGTGGGGTAGCGCTGAGTGATGTTGGGGTAGTGCTGAGTGATGTGGTGATGCAGAGGGCAGAAAGGCACAAAAAACCAGTCTAACAGAGGGCAGAAGTGCAGAAAAACAAGGGAAAAACGAGTCTAACAGAGGACAGAAGGGCACAAAAAACGAGTCTAACAGAAGGCAGAAAGAGGGCAGAAACGAATGTCCCGTACTAGCAGATTACATTTAAGGTAGAGGATAGCAACACAACGAATGAATATTAAAGAATTAATTGAGATAGGAGTCAGATACTCAGTCAGAGGGGACCCTCTGTAGACCAACGCTGGACACACGTACTTTACTGTAAAGAGGGCTCCGCATCAAGAGGAGTCGTTGCACCTGGGGCGCTCACCAAAAGTGCACAAAGTCGGTAGTCCTGTAGGAGTAGATGGAACTTGCAGGCTGCTTGCTGTCAATCCCTTTGTGTTGATTGCGTCTCTGTTGAGCTCTATCATATGTGTTGCCCTGAGTAGCCACCAAGGTTTGCCTCATTTCAGGACTGGTCCATGTGGCCAGGGCATGCTCAACGCCGCACAGGAGATATTAAGCCAAGGGCAGAACAAACAACAAATGGCTTTGCCTTTAAAATGACCATCAATCGCTATCTTTGCCACAAACATCTGGTGGGTTACTTCTTTTGTCCTCTGTCCCTAAACCTGTGCTCCAGCACCTCTTTACAAGACAACTGCCTGTAAGACATACATCACAGGACTTGTGGCCAAGGCCGATCCCATGTTCGGGACGGGGCTTTGGCAGTGAGGGGTGTACATAAGAAATGCGTTACTTACCTGTAACAGCAGTTATCCAGTATTGGTGTCTTTCATAGATTCACATGCCTGAATCATTCCCCGTCGTCGAGACGGGAGCCTCCGGTACATAAAAAAGTAATGTCCTATAGACATACATAGGGAAAATAGGCCTAAGGGCCTCCCCTTAGTAGCCTTTCTTTGTCCTTATGTAAAAAGGACCAAACTCTCACAGTCAGCCAATCAGCTCCGACCTCCCTCTAGAACCTTCCTGGGAGGAGCCTCACGTACTCAGATTTTCGTACGCACCCAGCTAGGTTGGCGTAATATTGTTAGAGAGGGATGTGAGTCCTTCCAGGGGAGGCGGGAGGGTTGCATGTGAATCTATGAAAGACACTAATACTGGATAACTGCTGTTACAGGTAAGTAACGCATTTCTTATCCAGTATTTGGGGTGTCTTTCATAGATTCACATGCCTGAATCAGAGTAGCTAGCAATCAGATATACACATGTGTGATGTAAAGTCGCTTCTGCAGACATGTTAGACAATGCATATATTATCATATAACATGGGGACAGCATAATTGGAATATCACAAGAGCAAAGAATGTGCATACCTGGATGGCGGGATGTAGGAAGGCTCACCTCACTGAAAGAGATGGCGAAGCACCGCCTGGCCCACTGCCGCATCCTTCTGAAGTTCGATATCCAGGCAGTAGTGTCTGGAGAAAGTGTGCGGTGACTTCCAGGTCGCCGCTCTGCATATGTCCAAGATTGGCACCCCAGCGAACAGTGCTGCTGACGTGGACATCGCTCTGGTGGAATGAGCAGTAACATGATCAGTCAAAGGCCGTCCGGCCTTGTCGTGGCAGAATGCAATCGCCGAGGAGATCCATCTCTAGATGCTTTGCTTCGTAAGAGGCAGGCCCATTCTTGGTCTGCTGTATGCCACGAACAGTTGTGAAGACTTCCTGAGAGCCTTAGTTTTATCCAGGTAGAACTTTAGGCATCTCTTGAGATCCATAGAATGCAGTGCTCTTTCTGCTGCTGTGGAAGGGTTCGCAAAGAAGGACCTAAGGACAATTGGTTCATTGAGATGAAAGTCCGAAGGCACCTTTGGTATGAATTTAGGGTTCGGTCTCAGCACCACCCTGTCCTGTCTGAACTGCATATATGGTTCCTGAATGGACAAAGCTTGTAGCTCGCTAACTCTCCTGGCCGATGTTAAAGCGAGCAAGAGCGCCGTTTTCCAGGAGATGTATTTGATAGATGCTCTATGAATGGGTTCAAACGGATGTCTCATGAGTTGGTTGAGTACCAGATTCAGTTGCCATGTCGGAGGGACTGTCCGAGGCCTCGGAAAGGATCTGTAGAGCCCTTTCAGGAATTGCTTGACCAGCCTACTTGACCACAGAGAAGGTCCTGTGAAAGTTCTGGTGAACCTAGAGATAGCTGCCAGGTGAACCGTAATGGATGCATGTGCCAGTCCTGACTGTGCCAAATGTAGGAGGTATGGTAATATCTGTTCAGGGGTGACCGCGAGTGGTCGCAGGCCCTGGTCTGAACACCAAATGCAGAACCTTTTCCACTTGAGAGAGTAGGTTTTGTTTGTACTGTCCGCTCTCGCTTTTGCCAGGACATCTCTGCAGTCCTGTGGGATATTTAGGTCACAGAACTCTCTGTGCTCAGGAGCCAGGCCGATAACTTGAGCGATTGGAGGTTCGGGTGCTGTACCTGTCCGTTGGACATCGTTATGAGGTTCGGGTGCTGCCTCAGACGAATCGGTGATCTGATGGAGAGTCGAAGCAGATCCGAGAACCAGTGTTGTCTCGGCCAGAACGGGGCAATCAGGATCAGGGTACAGGGCTCCGCCTTCATCTTCCTGAGGAGCCTCGGGATCATCGGAAACGGAGGAAAAGCGTACGCAAACACGCTGAACCAACCGATGAAAAAAGCATTTCCCAGTGACCCTTGTTGGGGATGCCAGCTTGCGTAGTTTGGGCATTTGGCGTTCTCCCTGGTGGCAAACAGGTCGATTCGTGGGACTCCCCATTGAGAGAAGATGTGAGCCAGAGCGTTGTCGCTCAGTTCCCACTCGTGGGAGAGGGATCTTTGTCTGCTCAGGGCGTCCGCGATGGTATTGTCTTTTCCGGGTACATAGTCCGCTTTGAGCGGGATTCCGTGTAGCACCAGCCAGTTCCAGATTTTCTGCGATTCGCGTGATAGAGAGAGCGAACGCGTTCCCCCCTGTTTGTTGAGATAGTGCATCGTCGTGGTGTTGTCTGTTTTGACGAGCACTGGGGAGTTCTGGATGCGTGGTAGGAAGGCCTGTAGAGCAAGATATACAGCCCTCAGCTCCAAAAGGTTTATATGGAGCAGCTTTTCTTGAGCGTCCCACTTGCCGCTGATCCGAAGGTCCTGGAGAACAGCGCTCCATCCTTCCAAGGAGGCGTCCGTGGTGATCACCAGAGGTGTCGCCGGAAGGAGAAACGGCAATCCTATGGTTAGATTTTTGCGACGCCTCCACCATTCTAGACCCCAGGATATTTTTGGTGTTATCCGTACAATGTCTTCGAAAGAGCCAGTACTTTGAGTCCATTGGCTCGTGAGAGCTTCCTGCAACGGGCGCATCCTGAGTCAGCAGTGAGGGATGAGGAGTATACAGGAAGACATCATTCCCAGGAGGGATGTGTAAGTCCGGACTTTGAGGTGTGTCTTTGTTGCCACAGCCGTGGCCAGAGACAATATCTTGTCCGTCCGTTCCTTCGAGGGGAAGGCTCTTGCGCACTCCGTGTCCAAGGTAGCCCCGAGGAAGGTGATTTTTGTCGTAGGGATGATGTAGGACTTTTTGAGATTGAGGGTCAATCCCAGCCTCTGAAAAAGATTGGTGCAGGCGCTGGAGGATTCGGCCGCGCCTTCGGGTGAGGGTGCTTTCACCAGCCAGTCGTCTAGGTAGGGGAATACTTGGTGACCCAGTTGACGCAGAAAAGCCGCCACCGGAGCAAGGCACTTTGTGAAAATCCGCGGCGCGGATTTGAGGCCGAACAGCAGGACTTTGAACTGATAATGTCGGCCTGCAACCTCGAACCTCAGGAATTTTCTGTGACGCTTGAGGATGGGGATGTGGTAGTAGGCATCCTGGAGATCCAAGGATGTCATGAAATCTCCTTTTTCCAGAGTGCCCAGGATTTCTTGGATCGTCACCATCCTGAACGATTGGCTCCGCAGGAAAGCGTTGAGCGCCCGGAGGTCTAGAATGGGCCTCCACTTGTTCTCCTTCTGTCGTACAAGAAAGAAGTGGGAATAAAACCCCTTCCGCTTTAAGGATGCTGGAACTCGTTCGATTGCTCCTTTCTGTAGCATGACAGAAAGTTCCTGGAGAAGCAGGCGTAGGTGTTTGTGCGCCCGCCTTTGGGGAGGTGTATTGGGAGGGATGTTGGTGAATTCGAGAGAATGGCCGAATTGTATCCTCTGGAGAACCCACCGGTCCGTGGTGATGTGTTGCCAATTGGTGAGGAAATGGGTCAATTTTCCTCCAATTTGAAAGGATGGAGAGGGTGGTAGGACTGGCTGGAGTAATCGGTCACTGGCGGCCGCCAGTGCCCCTCTTGGGATTTTTGCCTCTGAAGTTAGATCTTCCGTGTGAAGATTGACGACCTTGTTGTTGCTTGTGCTGGTATTGATTTTTGTTATTGTAGGAATACGAGGACCTGTTCTGATAGGAACCCCGATAAGAGGACTGACCTCTGGATCGGTTGCCTCGAAAGGACTGGTTTCGGGACTGCAAAGTGCCCAGTGCCCTGGCAGTATCGGTGTCCTTCTTTATGGTCTGCAGTGCCTCGTCTATCTTGTCCCCGAAAAGATGCTGGCCGTCGAAGGGCATGTCCAGCACCTTCGATTGCACCTCCTGGCGGAACGACGTCGCTTTTAGCCACCCTTGACGGCGCAGAACAGCAGCTCCAGCAAGCTGACGGAAGCCAGTCATGGCTGCATCAATAGCACAGTCAATTATTTCCGCAGCTGAAGTTTGACCTTCCACCAGGAGAGCCTTGACTTCTCCCTGGACTGCGTCAGGCAGTTCCTTTACGTAAGGGGCTATGTCCTCCCAGAGTTGGCGATTGTAACGACCCAACAAAGCAATGGAGTTGGCCACCTTGATGGTCATGGCCGATGTTGTGAATCTTTTTCCGATCGTGTCAAGCTTCCTGCCTTCTTTGTCTGGAGGAGCGGACAGCGGGGAGGAAGGGTTGCGGGAGTTCTTCTGGGCCGCCTGCGTAACCACCGAATCAGGTTTGGGGTGTCCATTGAGGCAAGCCGCCGCTGTAAGTGGGGCTTTGTATTTCTTGTCCAGGCGTGGAACAACCGCGGGTACAGAAGCGGGTGTCAGCATCAATTTCTTGCCTTGCTCCCACAAGAACTCTATTATTGGAATAGATTTAGTCGACTTTTGCGTCTGCTCTTTGAAATCGTGCAAGAAGCATTCCGTTTCAGTTGATTCCACGACCATATGGAATCTCTTCGCCGCCCTTTCCACAAGTTTGTGGAAGCCGCCAATGTCCACAGGCAGTGAGTCCGCTTGGCGTGGTTGTGGTGAAGCTGGGGATGACGCCACATACTCATCCTCCTCATCCTGGTCCGAGTGGACCTCCTGGACCTCTCCTTCTTCCAATTCCTCCTCATCCTCATCTTCGTCTGAGGAGTCCACCACCTGAGGTTGGACCTTGTCACGGTGGGTTTGAGGGAGAGGTTGAGACTGTTTTGGGGCGGACGCTGGTGTATGTACCATAGGTGTCTGATTCCCACTGTCCACCTCCGGGAAGCGTTGCTTGTAATCTTATACAAGGAACCGCAGGTCATTGACAAGAGTCGCCGGTAGGCATTTCATGGGGGTGACCTCCATGCGGACACTAGTGTGGACGGAGTGTTCCTGATAAGTGAACTCCTCCTGCTCCTCATCAGTGCTTTGGCATTTGACATTAAGGTCCGAGATAGAAGTAGCGGGACCCAGGTGGTCATCCTCTTCAGATTCTTCACTTTGGAAGATTTCCTGAGGTGGCTGCATTTCCACTTTGCTCGGAGACGTTTTTTCCGGGGTAATGTGCAGTTTGGTAGTCTTGCCAGACGTAGCATTTAATCCTGTCGTCGTCGAGGGTGTCGTCGACGGTGGTAGCGTGAGGGCCGACACTTCCACAAGTCTGGATTTTTTCCATGGCTCAGACAGTGCCAACTTCGACGACGAGTCTTCCGTCGACGGTGTCTTCGTCGACGACTAGTCTTTCGTCGACTGTGTCCTCGTCGACGGTGGGGTGGTCGACGGTACCTTGGTCGTCGACGACGACTTCGACGTCGATGTTGTCGTCGTCGGTGCACTCGTCGACGGCGAGCCCGTCGACGACGTCTTCGTAGTCGGCGTGTTCGTCGTCGACTCCCTCGTCGACGTCTTCGTCGTCGACAGTGGGTTCTTTAGCAACGTCTTAGACGACGATGGGCTCGTCAACGATGCCGTCGTCGTCGGTGTAGTCCTCGTCGTCGACAAGGTCTTCGTCGTCGACGACGATTTCAGTAGTATAACAGAGGAAACAGGTCTACCTGATGACGAGGATGTAGTCGTCGTCGTCGACGCTGAAGGCGACGACGCTGATGTTGTCGACACAGTGGTTGTGACTGAGGTAGTCCTCTGGGCATGTCTGGTAGATGACGGAGCAGGCTTTAAAGGTTTGATCGTCCCGAACAGACACTGAAGATGTCGTAGATCTTGCCTCTGAAGACTACTTGTGTGCCTTCTTAGGAGGAGTGTCTGAGGGGCCAGGGGAAGTTACCCTAGGCCTCTTTTTAGAGACTTCTGAGGACTTGGAAACACTGCCCTCAGATGATTCCAGATTGTCTCTGTCCTTAAGCCTGTCGAGCCAGATGAGAAGGCGACCTTCCCTGTCCCTCACGGTCTTTTTAGGGAAAGACCTACATATTCTGCATTTGTCCGAGACGTGGTCCGGGTAAAGGCTATATAAGCACAGGTCATGCTTATCATCCACATGGATCCTTTTCTTCCCACATGAAGAGCACGCCCTGAAAAGGGCTTTCTTCTGTGATTCAGACATGGAAGAAAGCAGTGGAAAGAAAACACTTACTGCAAAAACAGTGTAGTGAAGTAATCCTTGAAGAGTTGAGATTGAAAAATCACTTTCAAAGAAAGTTAGATGATTTTGAAGGAATCCTGAGGAGAGCTCAGGCTGGAGACTCCCTAGCACAACCTGCGGTAGAAAATCTGAGGGACTGAGGCTCCTCCCAGGAAGGTTCTAGAGGGAGGTCGGAGCTGATTGGCTGACTGTGAGAGTTTGGTCCTTTTTACATAAGGACAAAGAAAGGCTACTAAGGGGAGGCCCTTAGGCCTATTTTCTCTATGTATGTCTATAGGACATTACTTTTTTATGTACCGGAGGCTCCCGTCTCGACGACGGGGAATGATTCAGGCATGTGAATCTATGAAAGACACCCCAAATACTGGATAACCCAGATTTATACATTATTGTACGAGTTTGAAAAAAAGCACATTTAAAGTGAAGAAGATTGGGCGGAAGCCTGTTTAACGTGACAGGTTATCCGCCAAAGAGGTAATGCCAATTTTGCAAACGCCACCAGTCTCATGAAATAAACGTTGATTCCGTCCAATTAAAACACCGGGTCACTTGGGCATGAAATGTTTTCGCATCCCCAAAAAACAAAAAGCTTTAGCGGGATATCGAGCCTTCTGGAGGGCTTTTTCATTTTTTGTGCTCCCTCTGCAGTCTTCGGAGGTATTGATGTATTCCTTCTAAGCAGCACTATTGATGAGATAATGGTACCATTGTCTATAACGATGGAGTAATAGTCTGCCTTATGACATTCAATCAACATGCAGCATACCCACTGCAGGCATATTACGTAACTGGTTGGATGCCTTGCATTATACAGAACTGTTTTGGTGTTCGCGTGACTCTTTCCTGCCCTTAAGTGTCCCAATGCACCAACAAACTACTATCTACGATGGCTGCTTGTTTTCTAGTGCATGCGCTGTCCCTGGATCTGCGGCTAGTGCCCACTTCCGGGCCGGGGAGGAGAAGGGGGTGGGGGCGCGAGGGCTGCTCGCGCATGCGCTGTCCCTGGATCTGCCGCCGTAATTAAGGGAATGCTTCGAGTCGTGCAGCCGCCACCGGCGCTCCAGAAATGATTGTCCCCAACAGCAGTGAGGAGCGGCTATCGGAAGCAGGTAGGAGGGAGGCCCCGCGGGGGCCTGTGCAGGAGCGGACTCCCATAAACGCAGACTCCACCCTCCCTCCGTGTGTGTGTGTGTGTGTGAGCAAGAGCGTGTGTGTGTGTATGTACATGCATGAGTGTGGCTGTTGCGCGTGTGTGTGTGTGTGTGCGTGCGTGTGTGCCTGCCTGCGTGTGTGTGTGTGTGTGTATGTGTGTGTGTGTTTGCGCACTTCAGGGAATCTGAGGTAGGAGATGTGCACGGCACCAGCCTGGACGTGCGCGTCCACAGACACCAATCGCCGCGCGTGCCCGACCCCTGTCTCAGATTCCCTGGAGGCGGACAACATTAGATACTTCGCTGGAAGCAATGCTTCACATTGCTTTCTTCAGCTCGACCTAAAAAGGGTCATTGGGGGAAGGTTTATACTTCCTTTCCATGCGTGACGTAGAGACTCTGGTCTTGACTGGGTCTTTCAACATGTATTTGGAAACCTTGAGCATGGACTTTATCATTGGAAAATATTGCATTGAGCACGTTGTTTCAGAGGGTGTTTCTACTAGAAAATCTGTTCCCTCCTCTGTGGTGTGCATTTGTACCTTGTTGTATTCAGCTGTACGTTGAATAACACTGCATTTTTTTTGTCTGAGTAAGATACCTTTATTGGCAAAGGGGGTTCCATGTTCGTAACTGGTAGCACTACGTCATACTCAATATCAAAAGAGAATGGATCACTTGACCTGATTAACCAGTGTTTGCAACGTCTTTGAAAGTTATCGATAAAAAAAACCTCATTCACGTACCCAAGTCGTAAGGTGGTATATCTTGGTTCTCCGCCCTGTTTTAAAATCGTTGCAGCATCATCATTGGGGTTTTTTTTTTTTGTCTTATGTTTCCTCCATCCGGAGGTGAACCACTGGTTCTTACAGTAGTGATCAACGAAAAAAGAGTTGAAGGGGCTCTAGAGGAGTGAATTATAAAGGTGGCATTAAAAACTCGTATACCTAGATTATATTTTAATCGGTCTAGGTTTGAGATTTTTCAAAAGCAGTGTTGTGCGTGTGAAGACCTGTTATTAGTCTACCACACTAAAGTGTCCATAAAAAAGATCGACATGTTTCAGCTCTATGGTTTGTCCAGAAGGGTCAAGGGGGCTTTCTTCAGTACCTAAGAAGAGTGATGGGGCAGTTTGTTGTCACAGTCTCGGGGAATCAAGGTGTGGTTCACCGGATTCAGAAATGATCAAATAGTACCTGTTAAAAACAGAAAGAAAAAAGAAACAAATAGGAATGTCATGTTTTGCATTCTTCAAAATATGCTATCTCCTAATGTATATTCAACATGGTGTCTATTAACTATGATGAAGGAACTCATTTGTGCTCCACGAAGAAATTAAAAATAAGTAACTGAAAAATGGCAATTCTTTAACCCTGAATTTTGCTCAAATAGGGGCCCCGGGGTGGCTCCCTATTATGCACTTTGATGGATCCATATTAAAAGGGTAATCGCTGTATTAAAGGTATAGTCAAACACAAATTGTATGAGTGCATCTTAATACTTGAGACAGTCTATACTAATTAGGTGATGGAGAGTGGGCCCCTCTATTCCCTTATAGCAAGAGGCAACTCAAAGTCAACATTAGCTGTTCAGAAAGTAAGGAAAATGTAAAAATGTAAAAGCTTGGAAAACATTGTTCACAATCTATCTCTTCCTCTCGAAGTACCTGAGGATCGAAATCATGCGCTCCAAACTGCAGGAAAAATTTGTTAGTAGGACTGTTGCTACAGTGGTGGGATACAGTTTACTAGGACTTGCGTTAAACGCCTAACATCAGTGGGAATATTAGATGTTAATACTCCAGAGGGGCCTGAAACTGAGTAGCACTTCAATCAATCGTATTTATTTCAAATGATTAAAACCATGAAATGTAAAACAAACATTCTAAACATTTAAAACAAATGGCTCTTGATAAAACAAAACAAAAAAGGAGACCATGTGATACATGTCTAGCCAAAGAGAACAAAAGAGTAAAAAAAGCTGTACAATGCTTGTAAACAATTCATTTTGTATGTGAATTTTGCCCTAATAGCTGCCGTTGATGTAAGTTCATCAATGACAGACTACTTTTAGAACTAATCAAAAAATGTAAAAAACAATCACTGATACTCAGCTCACCGAGGTAGAAGCCTATCCACACAGTTCATGAATGTGTAAACCTGGTTAGCACTGGAGTATGGTCTCCTTGAAAGAAAAAGGCGACAGCGTGGCTACCAATTTGGATGTTAAATCTGTTAAAGGAAATGTGTAACCACCTCTTGTATTCAAGCAAATCCAGTAAAGAGTTGATCGTCCACCTGGTAATCTTTGGAGAGAACAATGTAGCACAACTACGCTCTTTTTGGGTCCAGACGATGGATTCTCTGTAATCTTCCTGGGAAGGGTGAAGCGAAACAAAGAAGGTTGGCAGCGTGATGCTTTCTACAACATGGATGGGTGTCATCACTTTTAGCAGAAAGGAGGCACAGGTGCGAAGAACCATTTTGTCAGGGAAGAAGTGTAGGCATGTTGAGCATAAAGCCCATAGCATTATAGCTCACTAGCCCTCCTGGCACAAATAAGGGCCACCAACAATGCAGTATTGATTGCTAGGAGTCTTAAAGGGCAGCTATGCATGGGTTTGGTGAACATATCAAAAAGTTAAAACCAAAACGAGGTCCTATGGGGCATGATGAAGTGTTTAGGTGGGGGAACATATGCTAGAGACCCTTCAGAAACACGTCACAATGGGTGAACTTAACCAGGGAGGGTTGATCCGGCAACTGTAAACAAACTGAGATGGCTGATAGGTACCCCATAACTGTTCCCAGAACAAGGCCTTGTCACGCTGGGAACAATACAACAGCAACAGCTCAGACAAAGGGCCATGGATTCTGCGCACCAAGCCACAAATGTATCGCAACGGCAGGCATGTATGGCATTTGTTGAAGGATGCCTTGCTGCTAAGATGACTTCATAGACTTTGAGAGGGAAATTGAAGATTCTCAACTTAGTTTAATTTCCAAATATGAAATCAGATGTGCCCAGGTTTGGGTGCAGAACCCTGCCCTGTTGCTGAGACAGGATAGCCCACTGAAGAGAAAGCCTAATGAGAGGACAGATTTTGCAGATGGGCTGCAACCACAATAACTTCTGTGAACACCTGAAGGGCTCTGGTAAGACCAAAGAGGAGCATAGCAAACCAAATACTTGTGGCCCACTGTTAACCAGAGGTAACATCAATGGGTAGACAAGACAGTAATATGAAACTAGGCGTCCTAATGGTCCAACACTACTATTCAATCTCTGGGGTCTAACGCAGACAGGACATGAGTGAGAGTGAGCATTTTGAAATTCTCTTACATCAGGAAGAAGGTGAGAGGGCACAGATCTAGAATCGGATGGAGGAATCTGTCCTTCTTTGGCACCAGAAAGTTGCGGGAGTAGCAACCACAACCTACTTTCGATGTTTGCACCCTTGGCCAAACAAGACTGCACTTCCTGAAGCAGCAGTGAGAGGAGGGCCTCCATCAGCTGATCCGAGGCTGGTGGCACAGGAGGTGGGAATGGAAGGGTGTAATCCTGCTTAACAATTTAGAGCACTCACTTGTCAGTAGTGACGGCTTGTCCGCGGGGCACGTGGTGCCAATCAGCTGCCCGGTAAAGGGTTTTAGAGGCTGCAGCTGCTGGGGTATGTGAAAGTTAGACTCTACCATAGCTACAGAAAGAATGAAAGTGGGAGTGCCAGGAAGAGTTCCAACTATCTCGTAGTGGCCCTGCTGTTAAAGCACTCTGCTTCATGGCCAAACAGGCCAGTGCCATTGAAGGGCATGTCAACAAAGGATGCGTGGACACCCCCTCCCGGAGAAAAGTCAGTGGATCTCAGCCAGGAGAGGTGTTGGAGCATCACAGAGGAAGCAATGGCTCCACCTAGCGAGTCAGTTGTGTTCATCTGCAGCCAATTGTGAACTTTACTGCATCCCTACCATCAACAATATCTTGGTTCAGGATGGTTCGGGCCTCCTACAAGACCATGGCAAACATTTCTGCATTGGAGTCCCATACTGTATGGGAACACAGGCCCAACAGAAACGCCCTGTTCAATGACTGCAGTACAAGTCTGGTGGAAGAAAAAAGATAGTCTACCCAAAGGTGTCTAGCTTCCTGAATTCCCTATCTGGTGGTAAGGTAAGGAATGCTCCAGGGTTAACCTTTCATGTGGAGGCCTGAATAACCAGGCTGGGGTGCGGAGTAAGGAAAGTTGGGTCCCTTGGAGCTGGGAGGTGATAGCGGACAATGGTCCTATGCACAGGAGTGCTTTTGTAAAGCTTGGCCAAGGCCCTGAGCAGAACAACGGTGAGGGCTTCATTAAAGGTATGTAGGGATTCTTTTGGGTATATTCTGGCCTAAAGCATCTCTGTCCAAACTTTAGCCTTGACGTCCATCAAGGGCAGTGTAAGGACCACCATTGC
Organism: Lissotriton vulgaris; assembly: GCF_964263255.1. Lineage (NCBI taxonomy): Eukaryota > Metazoa > Chordata > Amphibia > Caudata > Salamandridae > Lissotriton > Lissotriton vulgaris. The sequence goes on from NC_141687.1 coordinate 1,701,952,302, forward strand.
AAAGGAAGCCCATTCCTCCATAGCCACATAATAAGGAGAGAGTAAGCCAGTATCTGGTGAAGTGTTCAGCCACTGGCATCAGTAAGCTCCTCATACCAGTTATCCTCTGCCATGGATTTGTCAAGTGGGTCAGGACAACCATAGGCCTCCTTAGACCCCCTCCATTCATAATTCTCACAGGAAGTAGTAGCAAAGGGGGGCACAGTCTGCTATATGTAAGATCTCGATCCGTTGTCAATGTTGTTCGACTCCGATCCAGCTTCTTGTTGGAGTCGGGAATAATAATGGGTTCAGCACCACCAAAGGGCGTCGGAGGTGCCAGTAATGGCACTAAAGGACCAAAAGCCAGCAAAGGTTGTGAATTTGCAACCGGGGTCTGTCCGGATCCAGGAAAAGCTCCGGAGGCCCGACAGGTTCTGAGGGTGTACCAGTTGCAGAAATCCAGTTGAGACACCTCCGGGACTCAAGGGGCCTGGTCGCTTAAAGATGAGGAGCATGGCCGGATAAAATTCCTTTAGTAGGGCAGGTCACTCCAGGAACTATTGAGACGTGCAGAGCAGACTCAAGATCAAAGGGGAAGACGAAGGAGCGGGCTTTGACTTGCCTTGTTCGGTGATTTGGACCAACGTGGTGACATCTAGGAGCCCTTCGATCACTTGAATTTGTTTATGGGACTTACACGATGAGGTCTAGGATCTCAACGAATACCGACGGGAGCTACTCCAGGAGCAGGCTCGCCAGGACCCTTCACTCATACGGGACCTGGAGCGGGGCACAGTCCTTGATATAAAATGGCCAGAAGTTTTACAGCACGCACTAATCGCTTTTGGGTGCATTGTCGGACATTCTAAACATGCCTTGGGAGTTGTGGTCTGGATACAGGCACCACAAATAAACTAGGTGGGGGCCTGTCACCGGAATTTGGCTGTGACAGGCACAAGGCTTGAAACCCACAGGTTGTTTATGGGACATCGCTGAAGCACACTGGTAGCAAAGCACAAAAACATTGCAAAAGGTACCCCGAAAAGTTGACTGAGGTAGCACTCCAGATCCGTCCTTCTGATGTAGAAAAGAAGGAGCAGATGTCAGTACGTTGGGGTGGTATCTACATATGCACCGCGCATGTCACATCCAGCACGGATGGCACAGAGCCAATTGGTGACACCTACCGGCACGCAGAGGTACTGCTCAACATTTTCTGGATCCAGTCTGATGCCTGGGGAACATTCCAAGGTAAGGAATTTTGCAGCTAGACGTCTCTCTCAGATATACGAGCTAGTTTTCCTGGATAACCTATGCAAAGCATGCATTCCTCCATGGCTAGGTGGTCAGTCTACTCTGATAAAAAGTCTAGGGTGGGGAATAAACCAAAGCTTAGCTGGTTTAGTTTTACTTTGTTATACGCTGGATAGGTGTTAGCTAAATATTTCTGTGGGCAGAGGACGTTGTAGGGGATACTAACTGTTTATGCATGGTTTCTTTTATTGAATATTTAGCTGCAAAAAATATGCTTATTTCAACATTTTGTTGAGCAGTATTTTAAATGATAAAAAATAGGAGGTTGAATTATTACAGTCTTTCTGCCCTTCGATTAATTAGAGGGGAGCACAGAAAGGAAAATGCTACTTACCAGTATGCATCTGTTCTTGGCATGTAGAGCTGCACACCTAGTATTGGGCCCGGATGTTTGCAGTTTGTTGTTGTCCTGAAAAGTTCTTTGGAAGTCACGAAATAGGTGACTCCGCCTTAGGACCACATTGCACATGGGCATCTGCTCCATCCCCAGATTGTTTTTCGCCATTAGGGAAATGATGGAGCTTTGCAAGAAAAGGAAGTATGCCCATGTAATTTGTATCTAATTAAGATAATACTGGAACAGAAAAGGGTAGCCGGGGAGGCGGGTGGGCGTGTGCAACTCTGCAGCTCTATATGCCAAGAACAGATGCATACTGGTAAGTAGCATTTTCCGTTCGAGGCATATGAGTGCAGAATGCACACTGTGCATAGATTGTATAGCTGTACCCACTCTTAGCGGCAACCACCCCTATCTGTTGCAGTAGTTTGGAATAATGTTTTGAAAACAGCCTGGCCCACATTAGCTTGTTGTTTTGTTTGCACATCTACACAATAGTGTTTTGCGAATGTGTGCAGTGTAGCCCATGTAGCTGCTCTGCAGATGTCATCTAGGGGAATGTTCCCTAAAAATGCCATTGAAGCACCTATTTTTCTTGTAGAGTGGGCTTTAGGAGGAACAGATAACATACGTTTCGCTTTGTGGTAACAAATCTGTATGCATTTGACAATCCATCTAGCTATCCCAGATTTTGAAATGGGATTACCTTTGTGTGGTGGTGAGAAAGACACAAAAAGTTGTTTAGTCTTACGAAAAGGTTGAGTTCTTTCTATGTAGTATAGCAATGCTCTTTTGACATCTTATGTGTGAAGAGCTCTTTCTGCTACTGACTGTGGTTGCAAGAAGAAAACGGGCAGTTCCACAGATTGATTGAGATGGATTGGAGAAATTACTTTGGGCAGGAATTTTGGATTAGTACGTAGAACTACCTTATTTTGATGCATTTTCAAGAAGGGTTCTTGGATGCTTAGTGCTTGTAGTTCACTAACTTTCCGCAGAGAAGTAATAGCTACTGGGAAAGCAACTTTCCATGTTAAAAATTGTAATTCACATCTGTGTAAAGGTTCAAAGGGAGGTCCGATTAACCGTATGAGAACAATGTTTAAATTCCACACAGGCGAAGGTGGTACTCTGGGAGGGATTATTCTGTTAAGGCCTTCCATAAAGGCTTTATTGGCAAGCACTCTGAACAGATATAGATGTCCGTTTTGCAGATAGATATGCTGCTATTGCAGCAAGATGTAGTCTAATAGACGTATAGGCTAAGTTACATCTTTGGAGATGCAGTAAGTATCCTATAATGTGTTGAATACACACATTTAGGGGATCAATATTGTTGTTGTGACAATATATCACACATCGCTTCCACTTGGCCGCGTAACATGCCGTAGTGGTTGGACGTCTAGCTTCTTTAATAACATTCATGCAGTCTGGAGGAAGGTTCAGATATCCAAATTCTAGGACTTCAGGAGCCAGATCGCAAGGTTGAGCTGAGCTGGCTCCAGGTGTCATATCTCTCCATGGTTCTGTGTTAAGAGGTTTGGAGACAGGTGCAGTTTTTGGTGCGGTACTACAGACAGTTGTAGCTGTGTGGTGTACCACGGCTGTCTGGCCCACGTTGGAGCAACTAGGATGAGGGTCAGAGAATGCTGCTGCAGTTTGCGTACTACTAGTGGCATGAGTGGTAGAGGTGGAATAGCGTACGCAAATCTGTTTGACCAAGTCATCCATATCGCATTGCCTTTTGACAGTGGGTGTGGATATCTGGCGGCGAAGCTTGGGCATTTTGCGTTTTCGTGGTTGGCCAATAAGTCTATTTGAGGTTGTCCCCACATCTGAAAGAATGGTTGAAGAACTTGCATATGAAGTTCCCACTCATGGGTCTGTTGCTTTGACGACTTAACAGATCTGCTATAGTATTTTGTACTCCCGGAACATGCTGGGCTAGGAGGAATATGTTTTGAGGTATAGCCCACTTCCATATGTCCTGTGCTAGTTGAGAGAGTTGCAGGGAGTGTGTGCCTCCCTGCTTCTGTATGTAGTACATTGCTGTCATGTTGTCTGTGCGGACTAACACAGCTTTGTTTGCTACTTGCTTCTGGAAAGCTTTTAGTGCTAGGAATATTGCTAGTAACTCCATATGATTGATGAGGAGTCATTTTTGTTGCGGTGTCCACCTGCCTTGCATGGTGTGTTGCAGTAGGTGTGCTCCCCAGCCGGAGAGCGATGCGTCCGCAGTCAAGATTATCTGAGGAACTGGCTCTAGGAACAGTCGTCCCTTGGAAAGGTTTTGGTGTTCCACCACTGCAGAGAGCGATGAGTCCGACCGTCTACCAACACTAGGTCTGTTAAGTGACCTGGAGCCTGGTTCCATTGACGTGATAAGCACTCCTGGAGAGCACGCATCTGAAGTCTTGCATGAGGTACTATGAAGATGCAAGAGGCCATCATCCCTATGTGTTGCATGAACACTCGTGCTGGGAGGGAGTGTTGTAGTTGAAACTTTGTTAGAAGAGTTTGCATGCTGGCTTTCCTTGCTGGAGTGGGATAAGCTAGCGCTGTTGAGGTGTTTATTGTGGCACCGAGGTACTGTTGTACTTTGGATGGCTGTAGATGAGACTTGGTGTGGTTTATTGTGAATCCCAATTTGTGGAGCAGTTGGATGGCGGTACGAGTGTGTTCCACGCATTGATTGTATGAGCTGGCTTTTATGAGCCAGTCGTCGAGGTACGGGAAGACATGGATGTGTTGTCTTCGTAAATGCGCTGCCACTACTGCTAAGCACTTGGTTAATACTCTTGGTGCTGTTGTAACTCCGAATGGGAGTACTTTGAATTGATAGTGCTGCCTGTCTATTACAAATCCGAGATACTTCCTGTGAGCCTTGTTAATGTGGAAGTATGCGTTCTTGAGATCTAGAGTAGCCAGGAAGTCGTATTGCAGCAGGACCGGAAGGACTTGTTGGAGTGTGACCATGTGAAAATGGTCTGACTGTATGAATAGGTTTAGCGGTCTGAGGTCTAAAATAGGCCTTAGAGAGCCGTCCTTCTTTGGAATCAGAAAATATAGAGAGTAAACCCCCTTATTTTGTTGGTACAGAGGAACTGGTTCTATTGCACTTTTTTGTAGCAGGGATACTACTTCTTGCTTTAACAGTGATAGATGCTCTTGAGACATTGGACGCTGTTTGGGTGGTATGTTCGGGGGGGGGGGTAGATGTTAGTTCTAGACAGTAACCTGACTGAATAATTTGCCGCACCCACCTGTGTGATGTGATGTTGATCCAGGCAGGCAGGAATTGTTGAAGTCTTCCCCCCACAGGAGTGGAATGTTGGGGGGAAGGGGAGGAAAGTCATTGGGTAGGGGTAGAGGCAGAGCGTGAGGAGTTGTTTTTGCCTCTGCCTTTGTTGTTGTTACCCCTGTAACCCCCTCTCTGGTAGCCCTTAGTGAATGTGGATTGACCAGGGGTTTTGTAGGAAGTGGAGGGAATTTCTGAGGAGTAGCCTCTTATGTTGCCTCTGTATGATGAGCGACGAAAGGAACGTCTGGGAGCTTGCTGCTGCAAGGCTCCCATAGATTTTTCTGTATCAGTGTCTTTTTTCATTTTCTTTAAAGACACGTCAACATTTGGGCCAAATAAATGTGTCTCATCAAATGGCTGATTATGGATGGAGTTTTGTACCTCAGGTTTAAAACCTGAAATACGTAGCCAGGCATATCTACGTAGTAGGGTGCTGGTATTGATTGCCCTTGAGGCGGTATCTGCAGCGTCTAGGGCACAACGGATGGAAGTATTAGTGATAGTTTTACCTTCCTGTATAAGTTCATTAGCCCTGTTTTTTTTATATTTGTCTGGTAGGTGCTGCATTATGGACTCTAGTTCGTCGTAATGTGCCCTGTCGTATCTTTCCAGCAACGCTTGGGTGTTGGCAATGTGCCAGATGTTAGCGGCTTGTGCCGCTGTTCGCTTGCCGGAGGTGTCAAGGAGCTTAGATTCTTTGTCTGGTGGTGAGGCCTCACCTGATGTCTGGGAATTAGCACGTTTATGTGCATTAGACACTACTAGAGAATCTAATTGTACTGGACCTTTAATATAAACTGGATATGTAGGGGCAGCTTTATATTTTTTCTCAATGTGAGGATTGAGGACCCTAGCCTGACAGGATCCTTAAAAACCTCTGTTGTGTGCTTGAGGACACCCTTAAGCATTGGTAAAATGGCAGTAGACCTTTGTGTGTTATCAAAAGTGTTAACCCTATAGTGTCCTCTGGTGGGGAAGGTCTGGAAGGGTACACATCATCTTGTGGGACGTAAGGCCCATCAGGGGTGTTGTAATCATCCCATGGATAAGGTGACTGAGGGGGGACTATTGGTGCCTGCTGGGTCGTGTGCACCCCCACCTATGTCGTCAGAATCTGTGTCTACATCATCTGGATTAGTAGATGGTGTAGTTGAATGATGTGGTGTAGGAGGTGTAGGAGGAGGAACAATATGGGGAGGTGGTGGAGAAGGGACCCTTAAGGGAGAGGTTGCAATGTCCTTCTTTAGAGGGGGAGGAGGTGCTGGCGCCTCAAGTGGTCTCTTCTTGGAGCGGAGAGTCAGTTGTCCGGTTTTAGGATCCTTTACGAGAGTTTTCTGATTGGGATCGGGTGTAAAAAGTCCTACTGAGTGGGGCAAATCCTTCTGTATCGAAATTTTCGTCTACGTAGGTTTTTTCGGCACCAAGTCGGTAGCTGGTGTTGAGTCTTTTGGCTTAGGAGTGTGCCCTTTTGCAATGTCTTTTACGGGAACCTGTTTTTTTGGTTCCGGGTGTTTTTTCGGCTCCAACGCGTGTGAATCTGGCGCTTTGGGTGGGTTTTTACTCGGCTCAAGAGTGGGGTTTCGGCATCGATGAGCCGCTGCCAGTCTTCGGCGCCATGTGCTTAGGTGTCGGAGCAACAGTCGGCGTAGTAGAGAAAGATGGCTTCTTCTTCGGTGTCGGTATAGGATTGGCACTGGGAATAGGCTGGCTCGAGCCAGAGTCGCCTGAAGGCTTAGTGGGCTTCTTTGCCAGGCCCGAAGGCGGGGCGTGGGAAGCAGTGTTTTGGTGTGCACCCGGGCCCGGAGGTGAGGGTGTGACCAAAGCCTTTTTTGAGGGTGTCGAGGAAGGGTTGGTGTCGACTGTCTTATTTACGACCCGTTGAGCTGGAGTAATGTCCTCGACGTTGGAGTCTTTGGCATCTGAGGATCCGATACTCTCTTCGGCGTGCTGGTGTTCTGGCACGTCGACGCCCTCTTCGAAGATGTCGTCGGGGATCGAAGCTGACGAGCGAGACATAGTTCTCAGAGCTCGTCGGTCTCGAATGGTTTTCTTGGAGCAGAATGAGGCACACGCCGAACAGTCTTTGGCCTCGTGCTCCTGTGAAAGGCAAAGGTTGCACACCTCATGTAGGTCGGTGTGGGGAAACTTCGACCCACATTGAGGACACTTCTTGAATGGCGTTCTCTCCATGAGAGAGAAAGCAAGGCCGAGGTAGGCCCGAAGGCCTACGTCGACGACCGGAATCGAAGACTTCGAAGTGGTAGAGAATCGCGTCGATGTAGCGCTATCGAAACAATACCGTCGAACTGGGTGAAGATTGCGCGCCGAAGGAAAATCGGTTCCAAACTGGAGCGCAGGAAACACATCCGAGCCAGATGGCGGAAAAAAACAATCTGGGGATGGAGCTGATGCCCATGCGCAATGTGGTCCTAAGGAGGAGTCACCTATCTCGTGACTTCCAGAGAACTTTTCAGGACAACAACAAACTGCAAACATCCGGGCCCAACACTAGGTGGCGATCTATGCACAGTGTGCAATCTGCAGCTCATATGCCTCGAACAGTTAATTTCTTCCCAGATGTAGTTTTCAGAGAATATCTGCGAGTATTTCTCAATTTAGAAGTATATTTTAGAAATATTGCTTTTAGAGCTATGTGCTGGTCTAACAGACTTATTTCCAGTATGATCTGAGCCTGCGCAGAGTTCTCTGGTAAGTTGAACACAGGTCTATAATTTGTTCTATAATGTGTTTCGAAGCATGCTAAATTGAGCAGAAAAGGACTCCGCTCTGTATGCAAGTGTGGGAGTTAACCTTTATTTTGTCACTTCCAAAATGGGATTAGTTTGGTCTACTGCATCAAGGCATTAAAGGCAACGTACAGCGAGGACACCTTTGATTTAAGGGAGTTCAAATGTGGTTATTGACCCCCAAGGTTGTCCAACCAAATCTATATATTTTTGTAGTTTTGTATGTTCCTCACTTATAGTCCTAAACGCAGAATCAAGCAGCAAGCTTAGGTCTCAATAGAGGACATCAACAATCAATTGCAAATGAGGGCGGAGCTTGCCGAATGCGGTCGCCTGATAGAGGAGCTCCGCGCCATCACCCTGAATATCCGCTAATAATCCTGATCTACCGGGAATAAAGCCCCCAAAACGGAGGCACGCAACGGCTGACACCTCCGACACCTGCTGCGGGAGATTCGGGGGATCCCGGACAGCTCAGGTGGCAAGGGCGCGAAGAAGAAACTTCCAAGGAACCGGGCCAGCTGCCCGGCGTGCGTCACCCGACGTGCGGCCAGCCCGTGCACAGCGCGCCCGGTGCGGGCGGAACACCCACATCGACCTAGGAGTGTGTCGGAGCCTCGGATGAGACTGCATTCCTCAGCGCGCTCCGGCACTCTGACGGACTGACGGGACAAGGCCTGGGGGCATTAACAACACACGGGCACACGAGCGCTAGCCGGCCTACAGTGGGGCCATGGACTGTGGTCTCAATACCCCCAGTTGAGGGGGGAAAAAACCTGCATATCACAGACTGCCTGGCCCCATTGAGAGACGATCCCCGGCGGTACCGGCTGGTGCTGAGCTGGACCTTGAACTCTCCTGAGCGCACACCTGTGAGTGCAGTTAACAGCTGTGAGGAGGGGGAGACACCACACACATAAGCGTTAACCTCCCGGCTGCTGACCACTGCCGAGCCACACTGGAACACCTGGAGGTACATTTTGGACGGTCACTGACCACTCCCCTTCTGGACACTGCTCGAGGGGGACCCCCCCCTCCTAGCCTTCACAGAACAACGGCGAAGAGAGAGCCTGGAGACGCGGAAGAGCGCAATTCACTGTCCATAATTAAGGTGAGAGCCACGTGGCCCTGGTGGACTCTTGCGGTGTGGCGCCCCCCGGGTGCTTGTCAGGATCGGGCGAACGGAGTGTGGTGTGGTCCTAGAAGAGAGGCGTGTCTCCTGCACGGTGGTGAATTACCTTGCGCCGTCGCGGCCCACGCGGCAACATGGGGAAGGGGAGAGACCCAAACTAAACTCCCGTTCGAACAACGCCGTACCAAGGCCCCAGAGCTCCAGGAGCCGGAGCCTGCGCAGCTGTCTAAGGGTGCGGAGGGCCGATCTAATCTGATATTAAAGAACTACTAGTCACAATGGAAAAGGGCCTGCAAGACAGTATGGCGTCTATAGGGACTAAGCTTGATGCCCTGACGTATCGTATGGACCGCATGTCAGAGAGAGTGGACAAACACGCGGAGCGACTAGACATGTCGGAGAGACGCCTAACCGAAGTGGAGGAGGCGCAGACGGAGCTGCATAAAGACCGCAAACAACTCGACAAGCTGCTCCAGGTCATACAGGACAAATCGGAGGATTTAGAAGCCCGTTCTCGGAGATCTAACATACGGATCACGGGTGTTTCGGAGACGACACACACAGGAAAAATTGAGCTCTTTGTAGAAAAACTATTGATTACTCTGTTGGGAGAGGATGTTTTCTCACCCATGTTTATAGTGGAGAGGGCGCATCGTACACTGGGTCCCCACCCGCATCCGGGAGCCCCCCCCCCCCCCCCGAGACCAATCATAGCCAAGTTATTAAATTACAGAGACAGGGACACAGCGCTCTGGATTGCTCGAGAGAAGGGGAAGCTCCAATACGAGGGCGCTGACATCTCGCTGTACCCGGATTTCACGGCGAAAGTGCAAGAAGAGCGCAGACACTTTGCTCCCTACAAAAAGCAAGTACGAGACCTTGGCCTGGACTACGCTGTGCTCTACCCAGCGAAGTTGCGAATCAATCGCCAGGGCCATTCCCATTTCTTCTCGGACCCTAAAGACCTACAAAAGGCCCTAAAAACGTGGGCCAAGGAAGGGAAAAACGACCCCAGAAGTCCGAACGACGCGGAGGGACAGGACAGCCGACTAGACCATCAGGAATAGGAGCGCCACTCACACTGGGGGTGTGCGCTCGGCTTTGAGCGATGAGAGACCTAGCATTGGACTCGGAGCCTGGGTCTACATATACGAAGCCCCACTTTGCCTGGGCGGAGGACAACGAACTCCTGAGACACCACCCGGAAAAAAAGCTGATCGCCGATTTGGTGAGAACTTTCCATTTCTCCGTTTATTGCATGACTTTAAGCGACATGCGGTGGCATGCATCGCGACGGCCCACCCACTTGGTAACGGTGTTCTCTGAAGGACTACCAAAGCGCGGCGGGTGGGGTGGCTGTTTGACTGTTGGGGGAGGCCTGGGAGTCATAAAGACTTAAGGATAGCTCTGGATGATCGTTATACTTGTGGTGATGGCGCTAGGGGTGATATGGATGCAAACTTGCAATGACAGACTTTTTTGTTTCACTGGCAACCTCGGCCCTAGCGCTGTATGCACTGATGGTCCCTGAGGGGGCGTACTTGAGTTGTTTGGGATTGCTTATGGGGTGGATGTCTTATCATGCTAGGCCGTGTTTGGGTTGGTCTGCTGTGGGAGAGGTAGGGAAAGGGTTTTGACTTGGGCCAAGTTGGGGTTGGTCTACTGGGGGTGGGGGAAGGCGGAGTATTGGGTGGGGGGAAACTTTACTGTTATATGGCAGATACACTGTACTCCGTGCAACCAAATTTATGCACAACGCACCGCAGCATAGCACACACTAGTAGCACACGCAACGCACAGCGCGAACACACGACCCACCAAGATTCCGCACGTGCTGATGAAGTGAATCCAATGCGATGACAGATAACATAGACAGTACACGCGCTAACAGACTTAGGGCGCTCACGTGGAATGTGCGAGGCCTCAATGACCACAGGAAAGTACGGAAAGTGCTAAGCTACTTGCAGCGCCATAGTATAGATCTGGCCTTGATTCAGGAGACTCACCTCCCTATGGATAGTAAGATGCTACACTGTAGGGTATTAGAAGGCAATGTGGCGGTTGCGGGCTTTACTACACACACCAGGAGTGTCTTGACATGGGTAAACCCTAAATCCAAGCTGACACAACAAACCCTAGAGGAAGACTCTGAGGGCCGATACGTAATTTCTAGCTGCACTGGACGGGGCATGTTCTTGGTTATCATCAACACCTACAGTCCTAACTTTGACTCCCCCGAATTTTATCGAGCTTTAGCGAGCAAACTCCGAAGCTATCACCCTAATGACTTCTTTCGGGGGGTTGAGGGAGGGGGGGTTTTTGATATGAACCTCACCCTAGACCCTATCCTAGATAGGTCTGCTGGCCCGCACCGCAAGCCGGCAGCGGCGGCAGTAGAGCTACAAGGCACTATGACGTGCTTTGGCCTGGAGGATGCCTGGCGATCATGCAATCCGCAACAAGGGGGCAATACCCACTACTCTGCGTATCACGACATACACACCAGGATTGACTATTGGTTGGTCCCTGATTCCAGATTAGGCTCAATTAGTAAATGGTCCCCAGGACGCTCTCGGATGACTCGCCTGTGCTCTTGGAGATGGAAACTCAAGGCAATGCTATCCCGCCCAACACCTGGCGATTCCCGCCATACTCGCTATTGGATCTGGTGTTCAGGGGTGAGCTGGCTGACCCATAGACGTGTTTTTTGACACTAACATAGGCTCGTGGAGAGCTTTCAGACTGTCTGGGAGGCATTCGAAGTATATCTTCGAGGGGTGGCGATGTCCAAGCACTCGGGCGTACTGAAGGCTATTCGGAAGCGGCTAGCAGACCTTGAGAAACAGCTAGAAGCCCTGGAAAGGAGGCAGAGAGAAAGTGCAGACAGTGTGGTGAGCGAGGAAATTAAAACGCTACTCAAAGAATACCACGACGAAGCAGACAGAGAAGTCAAGCACATGGGAAAGTATGCCACGGCTAGAGTGTATGGAGAGCGCGACAGACCCGGTGCGCTGCTGGCCAGGGTTATTGGGGGCGGGAGAAAACGCCAACAAATTACGGAGGTAAAATCAGATTCGGGTGAGGCCCTCTCCGACCCAGCTGACATTGCCAACGCGTTTAAAACTTACTACGCGGACCTCTACACGATGAAGGGTGGGGACCTAGAAGAGGATATAGAGGATTACCTTGGTCATATTGACCTCCCCATGCTATCAAACTCGGATAAGGAATTTCTCATGCTCCCAATTGAAAAAGATGAAATATCCGAAGCCCTGATGAGTATGAAGTCGGGTAGCGCTCCGGGAATGGGCGGCCTGACAGCGGGCTTTTATAAAGCCTTTAAAGAACAGCTGATTCCACATCTGTCGACTCTCTTTGACGACATTTGTGTAGAGGGCAAAATGCCAGAATCTAAGAGAGGCGCTTCTAGTTACGATCCCGAAACCGGGCAAGCCAAGGGAGGACTGTAGTTCATACCGACCTCTGTCCCTACTGAATGTGGACGCAAAGCTATTCGCTAAGGTCCTGGCCACTCGACTGGCTCTCCTGGCGACTCAGTTGGAAGCTCCGGAACAGGCGGGCTTCATCCCAAGCAGGAACCTGACGCATAATATCCTAACTGTCTTAGGCACGATACAACATACCCGTCAAGACAGAAGAGCGCTAGCAGTCTTCCTTGATATGGAGAAGGCCTTCGACTCAGTGGAATGGATGTTCATGAGAAAGGTGCTGCAGCGCATGGGTCTTGGGCAGCCTTTTCTACAAATGATAGGAGCTCTGTACCATCTGCCGCGAACAAGAATCAGAATCAACGACTTGGTGACAGACTCGTTTCCGATCACCAGAGGCACCAGGCAAGGGTGCCCACTCTCGCCACTCCTGTATGCACTAGTGAATGAGCCCTTGGCCTGCGCCCTCCGGGAATACCATGGCAATGAAGGCATATGTTTCCCGAACTACAAGATAGTAGTGTCGATGTACGCGGATGACACACTGCTATATGTCAGAGACCCAGACAATAACTTATCATCGGTCCAAAGGAAGTATTCCGCTTTGGCGCACTATCAGGCCTGCGAGTAAACTGGTCGAAGTCACTGGCATTCCCTCTGACACCAATAACACTACCTACGACCATGGAATACCCGCTCACCTGGACCACGGACACCGTTAGGTACCTGGGGGTTCCACTGCATACGGACCCGGAGATCTTACTTAGAGCCAATTATGGTACTGCCTTCAGTAGGCTGGAGGATGACGTGACCGCCTGGTGTAAACTTCCGCTCTCTCTTATGGGGCGGATTGCCATCATGAAAATGGTTGTACTCCCTAGATTCTTATTCTTATTTATTTCCATCCCGATGGTGCTCCCCAGGACGTTCTTCCAGAGGCTGCAACAGGAGCTCACAAGGCTTGCGTGGGCGGGAGGCCAACCCAGGGCGAAATGGTCGCTCCTCACGCTACAATACAACATGGGAGGTCTGGGCGCACCGGAACTAGAACTATATTACAGAGTGGCGCAGGCTGCTCATCTACATACTTGGGTACATGGGTGCAGAGACATACCACACGTAAAAATGGAGGCCCTGTTTGCCCGACCGCTCTCCCTCCCGCATACGATTTTTTAACCTACTGATCGCCGCACGGGAACCCTAGACTCACTAACGGCCACGAATCATGCGTGGAGCAACCTACTACAGAGGCAAAATGGAGCATTGTTGTATTACGCTATTATGCCCATTGACTGGACCAGGTGGCTGCCTCCACTACGCGAAATGGGGGTACTAGATACTATGCGGAAGCTCGGGATTGAGACGGCGGGAGATCTGTTCGGGGATGGGGTGGCCAAGACTTGGGAACAGGTGATAGATGGTCTGGATGCACCGTTGCCACTGATGAGATTCCAATACTTTAGAGTATGCAACGCTCTTTCCGATCTTTTGGGGGGGATATGGCAGAACCGCCGGAGGTGAAGGAACTCACGCATGTCATTAAGGTCACAACCCCACAAAAATTGAAATCTCATTTGTACACCCTATCACAGTCCCAAGGGGAAAACACATATACCAAAGCGCGACTGGCTTGGCAGTTAGATTTACAAACAGTGCTGGACGATGACACTTGGACATACTGCTGCACCAGCACTAGGAAGATCTCTCTGAATGGACAGCACAGGCTTGTCCACTTAAAATTCCTCAATCGGATATATTATACGCCTGCTAGGCTTTTCAGGTATGGCCTTAGAACCTCTGCGGAGTGCGAGAGGTGTCATTCTCCTAACGCTGATTTCCTACACCTTGCGTGGCAATGCCCGGAGATACATGACTATTGGGTCAAGATTTTCGCTGAACTCGGCACCATTACCAAGGTTGTAATTCCCCCCGACCCTATGATAGCTCGGATAGGGTACACCAAAAAGTTGCCGAGAGCAGTCTGTAGGCTGGCTGACATGGGGTTTTTAATTGCGCGCAGAGTAGTGGCATGCTGCTGGATGAGAGGTCCGAAGCCAACACCTAAGAGATGGGCACATGACATGCTGTATTGCTGCACACAGTCAGAGATATATAGCGAACTCCTCTCTCCTACCAGCAGACCCAAGAACTTCTGGGGGCTTTACCAAGCCTATGTGGCGACTAGCGCAGAAACCGACTCAGATGCTGAGCCACAGGAGATCTAGATGGAAGGGGTGCAGTGCCTGGAACACATGGGACATTGAGTGACCTCCTGACTTGCGTGCCTGGGTCACGAGCTGCGATACGGCTGCCTCCTTGCGATGCCTGCTTTGCGTGTATATGTATAAATAAGTTATTTTACCGCCGCCTGCCCTACTGCCAGGGTGTTGGCTAAATGGCTGTGTAATTATTGGAAAATGTGCGGATGGGTGTCTGACGCCATACCGATGTGCTATACAATTGGTGGATGGGGGGGAATGTCGAATTTGTGTATAACTTGCCCCAGAAAGTTCCCCACCCCCCCCCCCCCCAAAATAATAATAATAAATAAATAAATAAAACAATCAATTGCAAATACAGAGAGGCCAGTATAGATGAATGTACACACCATTATGTACTAAAAGGTTCTTTAACAATGCTTTGCAACTAGGGAGTCAGCTCTTGAACCTTCATCTAAACAATAATGCTTTGTGAACATATGAACAGACTTCCATGAGGCTGCTTTACATATGTCCATGATAAGAACATTTCTCAACAAAGCAGCATTTCCTTCTGTAGAGTGTGCTTTTGATCTACTAGGAAGTGGTTTATTAGCTAGTAGGTAGCAACAATCTATGCAGGAAATCACCCATCTAGTTGTGGTTTGTTTCAAGGACGCCATCCCTGAATGGAGGGATCCATAATTGACAACAAGTTGTTAAGTCTTTTACCCTGCTGACCCACGCACACAAGCCTCTACACAACAAAGGACCTGCATTCATTAACCACCACCAGGTGAGAAGACTACTCTAACATTGCAGCAAAGACCTGGAACAGCCTCTCCACGCACCTCCAGACTATCACCTCACTACTAGGATTCTGAATGGCCCTCAAGACTTGGCTGCTCAAATAAACCTCAAGGGGACCTGAAAGCACCTGGATACCCTATTGGATGATCGCAGCGCATTATAAATCCTAATTAATTGATTGATTGATATCCTCTCAAAGCGAAATTTCAAGACTCAAAAACAAATGAATGAAGGAATCCCTATGTTGGAGAAGAGGGGTTAATACAAAGAATGCTGTCAAGCTGGTCTTCAAAAGCAAGCATAATGTGTTCTGGGTAGCTTGGGCATAAAAGTGTGCCACTGAAATGCCAAGAGTGTGTAGAATGATAGCAAATGTGTTGGTGCCTCCTTCTCTCCCTGGAGCTTCCTTCTTGGAGCCCATCACAGCATAAAGACTCCATAAAGGGGGCTCCCTAACTGGCTTGATTTTGCTTTTTCTTTATCTACTTATGGTTCGAGGACTTCAAGATTGCCCCAGAGTTGAATTCCCTCTCTGTCTTTTAGAGCTTTATTAACAAAATTCCCACTCTGCAATAGAATGAGACAACGGTAAACAAATCAACCCACACAGTGTCGGTGCCAGTATTACAGCTCCCATAGCAGGGGCACTTCACAATTAGTGAAGGCACTGTGAGAAAAAACCTCACGGAAAATGTGAAATAATGCGGTACAAAGCTTACCTGATGTAAAATGTAGAGTAATTGTGACAAAATATAAGTTCTCAGTAAAGTTCCTCAAATAGGATGAAAAAACCCTGGAGTGGTCAGGGATCTAGTCAGCGCAAGCCAGTAAAAAGAACTGAGGCTGTGAGGCCAGCTGCTAGTACAGTGCATGCAGGAAAATGGAAGCTGCTGGCTTATTAATAAAGCAGTGCATCTTTTTTAACCTTATGCACTCCTGACCTAGAGGGCACCCATTTCTTTTATTTTGTCTCTTCTGTAATGCAAGGGTTTACAGTTTCCTACTATTAGTGGGACATTAGTCCGCTAGGTGCAACAATGTAGCCTTAGTATCCTTTAAACTGGCTATTCCAGAGATACATTTCAGCAAAGCTTAGAAGAAGTGGTCCAGGTCCCTGAAACATGGCAGGAATATTCTACGTTAATGACTACCAGTGAAAATCCTACAATGCAGAAATGCAGCTCACACATATACTTAAAGGATACCTTAAACACCATAAAAAAGGCAGATTTCCCAGGCACCAGGACCCCCACATAAGGAGCAATAAGACTTAAAATACAGCAAAGCAATGTGCAGCACCTGGGCCTACCTGGAAAATAAATTACCCATGTATGGAGAATCCAAAATGATGTATACAGGATATCAACAGAATATACTGATCTGCAGAATCCTCAGACAAATCTACTAAAAGTAGATTTCAGGATAAAATCAAAGACTTGTAATCAACAATCAACTAGAGCTAGTTGAACCACACTTTTGAAACACCAAGTAATAGCGGAAATATCCCCCTTTAAAAAATCACTAGATGGCAAAATATCTAGTAGAAGGGCGAAGTATCTTAAACACTTTGCAGTAAAAAAAACCTATTATAAACAGCCGAAGCAGACACCAGTCTCACCTCACCAACTTCCCAACTCACCAGTAAGAAAACAAGTTACTTACCTGTAACTTCAGTTATCCAGTATTGGTATCTTTCATAGATTCACATGCCTGAATCATCCCCCGTCGCCGAGGTGGGAATCTCACGGTTTATAAAAAAGCAGTGCCAAGAGTAAATTACAGTAGTAGGCCCTATGAGAAAGGCCTGAGGCTTAGAATGTAGTAGCCTATCTACCTCATTATGCTAAAAAGACCAAAGTCTTTGCTCCATCCAACCAATCAGCTTACAGCACCCTCTTGAACCCTCTCTGCAGAGCCAGTTCTCCTCAGATTTTCGTTAGCACAAGTGGGGAAAAAGTATCCCAAGATTAGAGAACTGACTCTTCGGGGAGGAGGGTGGGTGCATGTGAATCTATGAAAGATACCAATACTGGATAACTGAAGTTACAGGTAAGTAACTTGTTTCTTATCCAGTATTGGGGTATCTTAGATTCACATGCCTGAATCAGAATAGCAAGCAGTGTGCAAGGCAAAGTCAGTTGCGGATGGTGGGAGACTTATTGTGGTATACTTCCATAAACTTATGACAAACAACCAACAATTGCAAGTGAAATGACCTACTCATAAACAGTAGTCATAAAGCATTCATAAAATATTTCACAGGAAAGGAATATTGGTTTGACATAAACAAATAACCTGTAATATATATACTACTTTAATCTGCACAAGTCATTGAAAATTAAACAGTTACATAAATAGCAATAGACATGGTTACCTGAATATGCTCTTATGGAAACAGGTTGTCGTGCCTGCACGAACGGCAGGGACGTGGTTGGCGTTTCTCCCGACAAGAATTGTTGGCAAAGTGTCGGTGACGCTCCAAGCGCATGCGCGGAGATTGGCGCGTGTGTGCTGCAAGCATAAAACCCTTCCTCGCTGTTTGTAGAAAGCTTCCGGGTTAAGAAGTCCTGATTTGCTTCCGGGTCACGGTGGTGGCGTTTGCGGTCCTCGTCGTGTTCGTCTATCGGTGTTCCAGTTCTTCGCGGCTCCCGTTCGTTTTGCCTATGCAGGTATTCAAGTCCTAGAGCCGGTGTTTAGATATACGTTTGTTGTGGCGCTTGCCATTTATTCTCAGTTCCTTTTTCACTTACAGGATCCGAGTATTGGAACTGGTGTTTAGAGTGTTATTGAATACTTAGCAGTTTCTTTGGACTAGAGCGTTTGCTCCCTATTTCTTTATTTAACGGACTCTGGATTCGCTGATGTTCCAAGATTGTTTATAACCTTCTGAATACCCCCCACACAGGTAATAGGGCTGTGTAGACTTCCCTATAGAGATCCTTGGTTCGTGTGGTTATATACCATTAATGTGTTGCATCTTGTCTCACAGAGTATATACAGTTCTACTACCCTATAACTTCTCTTGTGAAGACAACAGGAGAACATTGTCAAACTTCCCTAAGGTACCCATAGATCCCTTTAGATATAATAATCTTTATATATAATACACACCTGGGTTCATAATAGATACTTATTTTATAGGGTGTTTCCAGCATTCTTTTCCCCGTTTACCACCTGCACTGTGGAGTGAACAGGACATTGGTGATCTCTAAGAATACACACATATCCAGTGTATGCACAGGTAGTCGCTTACATCATTTTCACATATAAACATAACAGACCTATAGGATTTGATATTAACCTCCATGCTTTGTCTTTTAGGAAAGGGGCACCAGAAGATTCCCTGTCCCTCGAGCAGACTACCTTAACTACTGTATATGAAGACTCTGTGTTTCCCCTCCTTACCTTGTTTTGTTTCCCTGCTTTCCCCACACGGGCATCACTTCTTGCTACCAGTGTATATATAGGTTGGGGCAGAGTGAACCGGTGAGGGGGAGTTGTGGACAGTGCTTCAATTCCATGGTGTTTCCGAGGCAACCACATTTACCAGCTTGACACAGGTGACATAAAACCGCTTGGCCAACTGCCGCACACTCTTGATTTGCTGATTGCAGGCAGTAATGTCTTGTAAACGTGTGGTCATTCTTCCATGTCGCAGCACAGCAAATGTTCTCTACCGTCACTCCTGCAAACAATGCAGCAGACGCTGCCACAGACCTTGTGGAATGAGACCGTACAGTCCTTTGCAGTGGTCGGTTAGCCTTGATATGGCAGAAATGAATAGCTGAGGCTATCCATCTGGAAATTGTGGCTTTAGTGACCGCTTTCCCAATGTAGTCTGGCCATAAGCCACGAACAATTGATCTTATTTCCTTATGTTCTTTGTTCTCTGAAGATAAATCTTTAGACATCGCTTAATGTCCAAAGAATGCAAAGTTCTTTCCGCTGGTGTTGTAGGGTTTGGAAAGAAAACCAGCAACTTTATTGGTTCATTCAGGTGAAATTGAGAAGGCACTTTGGGCATGAAGGTTGGATTCAATCGAAGAGTGACATACTCCTGGGAAAAATGTAAAAAGGGTTCCTTTATAGTGAAGGCTTGAATTTCTCCTACTCTTCTGGCGGAAGTCAGTGCTAGAAGCAAAGCGACTTTCCATGTCAAGAACTTTAGATCAGCTTTGTGGATTGGTTCGAAAGGGGTGCTTCATCAGCTGTGAGAAGGCCGTGTTAAGCTTCCATTCCGGTGGTGAAGGCTTAACTGGAGGATAAGCCCGGAAAAGACCTCTCATGAACTGCTTTATCAGTGACGAAGAGCATAGCGATGGAGTGTTAGCCACCTTTCTGTACCTAGATAAAGCCGCTAAGTGGACCTTTATTGATGAGAAAGCAAGACCAGAGCGAGCTAAGTGCAACAAATAAGGCAGTATCTTTTCCGCTTGAGCTTCAATAGGGTGTAGAGAGTTTGAAGCACACCAAGCGCAGAAACGCTTCCATTTGAGACGATACGTTTTCAGCGTACTCTGAGCTCGCGCTCTTTTCAAAATGTCCCGGCAGTCCTGAGGAACTTGGAGATGTTGAAATTCTAAGAAGTTAGGAGCCATGCGTGCAATTTCAGCGATTGAGGGTCCGGGTGGAGTATTTGACCCTCGTTGCGTGACAGTAGTGTTTGAGTTATCAGAAATTTGATTGGAGGCTCCTGCGACAGTAGCATGAGCTCCTGAAACCAAAATTGACGAGGCCATCTGGGAGAAACTAGAAGAAGACGGCAGCTCTCCAACTTCATCTTGCTAAATACCCGTGGAATCAAAGGGATCGGAGGAAAGGCGAAAGCATAGATCCTTGACCATCACATGGACAGGGCATTCCCCCTTGATCCCTGTTGAGGGGATCTGCTGGCGTAATACCGGCATTTCTTGTTCTGCCGGGTTGCAAATAGATCCAACATACGCTTGCCCCAAGCCTGAAACACTTTGTTCAGTTGATTGTTGTCCAGCTCCCACTCGTGGCAACTCGACGAGGACCTGCTTAGTTTGTCCGTTAGGGTATTGTGGAGGCCCCTGACGTGTTCTGCCTTGAGAGTTATGTTGTGTATCGTTAGCCATTCCCATAACTCTTGGGACTCTTTGGACAGTGTAGCTGACTTTGTCCCTCCTTGCTTGTTTATATAAAACAAACTGGTGGTATTGTCCGTTCGGACGAGGACTGAGGACCCTGCTATTCTGGGAAGGAACGCTTGTAGAGAAAGAAAAATGGCTCTCAACTCTAGGCTGTTGGTGTGGCATTGTTTGTGTTTTTGAGACCATTTGCCTTGCACTTGTAAGTCCTGTAGATGACCTCCCCAGCCCTCCATGGACGCGTCCGTCATCAGAATGAAATCCGGAGGGGTTTGCAAGAATGTGAGCCCACGTTTCAGATTGTGTAGTTGTGTCCACCATTGAAGAGTCTCTACCATTCGTGGGGTGACTGTGATGGTGTCCTCGAAAGAGCCCGTCGCTTGCTGCCATTGACGATGCAGCTCTTCCTGTAGAGGTCGCATCTTGAGACATGCCAATGGAATGAGGTTGATGGCTGAAGAGCACATCCCCAGAAGAGACTCGAACAGGCGAACTGAAGTGGCCTTCTTTTGATAGCTTTATGGCCAAAGCTTGTAGTCGGAGTGGACGCTCTTGAGGCAAGAATGCCTTGCATCGTATTGTGTCCAGATAAGCTCCTAGGAACAGTAGGTTCTTACTCGGAGTCAATTGAGATTTGCTTTTGTTGATCGTGAGGCCTAGAGATGCAAAGAGAGTGCGGCATACTGCAATGTCATTCTTTACTTTGACCTTTGATGGACCTTTGACTAGCCAGTCGTCCAAGTACGGGAAAACCTGGACTCCCGATGAGCGAAGTGCTGCCGCTACCGGAGCTAGACACTTTGTAAAAATCCTTGGAGCCGATTTGAGGCCAAATGGAAGTACTTTGAACTGGTAATGGGCGCCAGCCACAGTAAAACGGAGATATTTTCGATGTTTTGGGTGAATTGGGATGTGGAAGTATGCATCTTCCATGTCCAAGGAAGCTATATAATCTCCGTCGTTGAGACAGTTTAAAATGTTTAAAAGAGTGACCATTCGGAAACCCTGTTTCTTGAGATATTTGTTGAGATTGCGCAGGTCTAGGATCGGTCGCCATTCCCCTGATTTCTTTTTTATGAGGAAAAAACGGGAATAGAAACCTGTCTGTCTCTGATGGATTGGAACTTTCTCTATAGCGTTCTTGAGAAGCATTGCATGAACTTCCTTGAACAATAAGTGAAGACGAGGGGAGGGGGACCCCTGGGCGGAGTTGTTGCAGGTTTGGTGATAAATTCCAGGGTGTGACCATGCTGGACTAGGTCCAACACCCATTGATCGGTAGTGATGTGATGCCACTGTTGTTGGAAGGCAGATAGCTTCGCGCCCACAGGGAGGGAGGGAATAGAGGTTGACGCCCAACTCACTGTTTTTTGTGAGTGTCTCGCCCTTGATTGTATGTGCGCTTTCTTCCTCCTTGGCGAGAGAAACCAGTTGATTCAGACTGGCGATAAGAGGATTGATATTTTTGACGATATTGAGGCTGGTATTGAATTCCTTGTTGATATTAACTTCCTCTGGAAGAAAAGCCACGTCCTCTTGCGCCCCTGAAAGATCCTCTTTAGTACTGCAGTGAACCCAGTGATCTTGCAGTTTCCGTGTCCGTTTTAATTGCTTGGAGAGCTTCATCAATATGTTTTCCAAACAGGGACTCTCCGTCATATGCCATGTCCAGTATCTTTAATTGGACCTCGGGTCTAAAGGTAGTGGCCTTTAACCAGCCCTGTCGTCTCAAAACAGCAGCTCCTGCTAGCGGTCTAAAATTTGTATTCGCAATGTCTAATGCACAGTCAATAGTTTCCGCAGCTGCGCGTTCTCCTTCTATTAGGATCCTGCGAGCCTCTTGTTTTTTTTCCTCTGGAATCAGATCTATGAGCCCAGCCCTTTCGGACCACATTTGGCGTCCTATAATCGCCAAAGGAATTTGCCGCTCTGATGGATGCAGCAGCCATCGTGGAGAATGTTTTACCAATCAGATCCAAACGCCGCCCCTCCTTATCTGGTGGTGTAGTAATAGGGGTGGCTGGGTTCTTCGACCTTTGTTGTGCGGCCTGTGAAAATGACCGAATCCGGCCACAGGTGACCAATGAGGCATGAAGGACTCCCTAGTGGAGCACGATGTTTCGTGTCAATTCGTGGTAGCACAGCAGGCAAAGAAGCGGATTTTTCATCACCTTGATGCCCTCCTGCCAGAAGTAATCTATAATAGGAATGGCTCTAGACACCTTCCTAGTCTCCTCTTTAAAATCGTGAAGAAAACAGTCTGTTTGCTCAACCATCACCGGGAGCTGGAATCTATTTGCTGCGCGCTGCATTAGATTATGAAATCCACCTACATCTTCAGGTGGTGAGTCTGAAGGTTGTGGAGTTGGAGGAGATGGCATGGGGATAACATAATCATCCCACGAATCCGATGGAGGTAAGTTAGGTAACTCTCCTTCCTCTACTCCTTCCTCCGAAGAAGTGTCCTGGGTCTGTGTCTGTAAATTAGGTTGTGGAGTTTCTACAACCGGAGTAGGTGGTGGAACTTGAGGTGGAGGAACCAGGGCAGCAGGTTGAGCTGGTTGGAAAACGTTGTTTGTAATCCGCTAGCATAGTCTGCAGATCCTGAATAAGGTTTGGCGGCAAATGAGTGACCTCTGAAACCTGAGGCCGTCTTTGGTGTTCTGTATGATGAGGCACTATAATGTCCTCCTGGTAATAATGTCCTGAATAAGTGTTGTCTTCGTCTACATCCTGGCACTTAATAACGAGCTCAGATGGATGACGAGCCACTCCAAAAGCTCCCTCATTATCGTCATCCTCAAAATCGTCTTCCTCATCATCCGCGTAAGATTACAGAAGATGAGAGGGCATGAGCGGTGAAAAATAAGCCCCTTGTTGCCTCTGGTATGACACCAGCTGGAAGTTCTTTGATGAGAGCGAGGTAGAAAAAGCCTGCTTCGTAATGGTAGGCTTAATTGAAGTAGAGTCTGTTGATCTTGATGGCACCAGTGATAATGGTGCACTTGCTAGCTGCAAAGACACAGCTGTCGACTATAGGTCTATCGTCGACTAGCTCGACAACGAGGGAACCGTCGAAGGAATTAACGTCAACAGGAACGTAGTCGATGGATTTGACGTCGACTGGGCCGTCATCGGTGGGCTCGACGTCGACGGAGCCACCGTCGATGGGCTAGACGTCGACGGAGCCGCTGTCGACGGGACGATCGTCGACGGGTTCGACCACGACGGGGCCGTCGTCGACGGGCTCGTCACGATGGACTCCTCTTCTTCGACGACGAGACGGTTGTTGACGGTGGCGTAGATGACTTTGACGACGGGGGATTCTTAGTCGACGAAAGCTTCTTCGTCGTCGATGTCGTCAGAAGAGGAGGAGACAGAAGAGGTCTTACTCACGGTTTTCCTGTACGAATGTTTGGTGGCTGAGGCTCCAGAGATAGAAAGTGGCGATCTCTGTGAAGAGCCTGAAGTGGAGTGGGAGGTTTTAAAATGCTTTCTCCCCTCACTTGAATTATCCTCTTGAGATCTCGCTCTTTTACTAGAGGTAGAAGCTCTGTCTTCATCATCCGTAGAAGAGGATTTTAGCCACAAAAGGACTCTGGCCTCCCTATCCCTTAAGGTTTTAGAAGGGAAGGTGCGGCAGATGTTAACATTTTTAGCCTCATGTTTTGGGTAGAGGCAATAAATGCAGTCCTTATGCTGGTCATCCACATGGATTTTTTTATTTTCGCAAGTTCTGCAAGGTCTAAACAAGGACTTCTTGTCAGACATCCTGAAGCTCTGAAGAAAAAAATGAGTCAAGACTCAGGGAGACTCCCTTACACACGACGTGCGGTGAAAATCTGAGGAGAACTGGCTCTGCAGAGAGGGTGCTGTAAGCTGATTGGTTGGAGAAAATACTTTGGTCTTTTTAGCATAATGAGGTAGATAGGCTACTACATTCTAGGCCGCAGGCCTTTCTCATAGGGCCTACTACTGTAATTTACTCTTGGAACTGTTTTTTATATACCGTGGGACTCCCACCTCGGCAATGGGGGATGATTCAGGCATGTGAAACTATGAATGATACCCCAAATACTGGCTAAATATAGTTTCCTTTTCAATAAGGTATACAGCGTACAATTGAGAAAGAGACACAAAGGTCAAGAAGCTTGTCGATTCACATGGCAGAAATAATAGTGACTAGTAAAAAAAACCTTCGGTGAGTGAAGCCTCACGTCACAGGAAAGCTTTGGCTTAAATTGTTTGTGCACTAATTTGGAGAGGGCCACGTTAAAAGCCCAATTCATCACATGAAGGCTGAAACAGGGCAGTGAGTTGGTTAGGTGCTGTGCAACAGTAGATAAAGATTACACCCTTGCATGTTCCTGGAGGAGGCAACATTTGCACCATACATCTTACAAGTAAGTAGCTTAATGCCTGAAGGGTATCATGCACCTGACAATTTAGTATACTGGACCAATAGCAGAACCATAGCCACTAGATGAGTTTAATATTAGGATGAGTTGCACTATAGGATTAGCCGGTTACACTCCTCGTTCTACCGCGGGCTCTTTGGTCCCGATTGTCGTGGAGGGAGTCAATTTCCGGTTTTGCGGAGGTTGAGGTTGGCGTTCTAGTCGCCTCCTCACCCTCTTTAAAAACAGATGACTAATCGAGCGCACAGAGGGAGCGCCGGCGCCGCGCCTAAGGCAAGCCCGTCTGCGCACCGGACCGACCCAGGGCCTACCATGCTGCCGGTTCTGACCCAGGAGCTACGGCGGGCCGGCTTGCCTACAACCGCGCCGAACTGCTATCAATGGACCCGGCCACTAGCACAGGTTTGAAATGCTGGGATGCTATTTTAGATCTGGCTGGGGGGTGCCCTAGTTGCAGCTTCCACCTTGCTACTAATTTCTCTGGGAGGGGATTTACAGTCGGGAGGGAGTTGGGCGTTCGGGCAGCCCTCATCAACGCTTGTTCAATGGTGAGACATGCAGATAACATTTTGATTTAATTGTAGACTATAATTTTGATGCACTGTTTATTACCGAAACATGGCTCAGGGAGTCGTGTGAGCCGGTGGTTGAACTCGCTGTTCCCCGGGGTTATCATTTAGCTCGTGCGGACCACACAACGGGGAGAGGCGGGGGAACTGCTGTGGTGTTTAGAGAAAACTGGACCTTTGTATGTGAAACATTTGTGGAGGTGTTGGAGGGCGAGGCTCTGGATTTCTCATTCACCCTATCGCCCCATTTCACGCTATGGGGTATGCTGATTTATCGCCCCCCAGCCAGATTGGTGCTTTCCTAAAGACTCTGGGGAGACCAACGCTGTACGGATTCTGCGCTTCCCTAAATTTCTATTTTTGGGAGATTTCAACATTCACTTAGATAACCCGGAGGCCCCTGACGCCATGGCCTTACAGGACCTTCTGTCCATGACACCGCTGACCCAGTGGATCTCCAAGCCTACCCATTCTAGGGGCCATCTGATTGATCTGGTATGTTCTAACTTCGAATTGCATACGGAAGATCCATTGCCTGTTTCCTGGTCTGATCATTCCCTGATTATCTTCTCGCAGGCCATCTTTGCCATCTGGCCCCCCTACCCGTAAGATTAATATTTCGGTGTTGATAGAGGCCCTTAGTCACTCTCAGGTTGACCCTGCTGCTGACCTGGAGGGGGCGGTTGACCGGTTTAACACCTGGGTTAGCAGGGGGGTTGAATCCTCAGGCAAACCTCTATATATCAAGGCTCACCGGCCTTCTCCCTCTCTGCCCTGGTACTTTATTATTTTAAAGGAGATGAAACTGGGTTGCAAGAAGTTGGAACGTCTGTGGAGGGTTGCCTATTGTCCAGCAGCTAAGTCCGATTTGCGTTCAGCACAGAGACTTTATTATACAGTTGTCAGGAAAGCTAAAAGCGATTTTTATACTGATAGAATAATGAAAGCCAACAACAACGGTAAAGAGATTTTCTTCATTGTTAAAGGCTTAATGTCTCCCTGTGCGGAGCATAAGGCCACTCCAGCCTCCTCAGGATGGTGTGAGGAGCTGTCAGAATTCTTTATTCATGAGATACAATTAATTCAGGAAAGCCTGGGTCTATCAGTGCCACTTCTGAACCCCCTCCCAATACCCCCTCTCTGTATTCCCTCAAACATACTATTCTCGCAGTTTGCTCTGGCTGAGAAGTCTGACATTTTTTCTATACTTAAATCTCTCAAGTCAGGCTCTCCCTCTGACCCGTGTCCGGCCAGAGTCCTAGCAGGAGTGGCTGATATTGTATGCACTGAAGTAACGACCATTGTCAACTGGTCACTTCAGTTGGCGATTGTATAGGGACAGTGGAGGAAAGCCAAGCTCCTTCCTCTCCTTAAGAAGCCGACGGCAGACCCCGCTGTTCCAGCCAACTATTGCCCGATATCTTTACAACCAGCATTGGCTAAAATCTGCGAAAAAGTGCCTTTCCGCCAACTAGAATCCTTTGTGGAATCATCTGGGGCTTTACACCCAGCCCAGTCAGACTTCAGAACAGCTTATAGTACTGAGACAGCGCTGATGGAAATGGCGGAGGCAATTAGGGAGTGCCTGGATGGAGGCGGCAGAGCGGCTCTGATTTTATTGGACCTCTCTGCCGCCTTCGATACGGTTCCTCACCAGCTTCTTCTTTCCCGCCTTTCTGCCATTGGCATCTCGGGGACAGTGTGGACCTGGCTGGAGTCCTTTCTGGATGCCTTCACTCAGCAGGTCTGGATATTTCCTTTTTCATCCTCGGCCAGGGAGGTCTTGACCGGAGTCCCCCAGGGCTCGACTTTGAGCCCTTTGCTTTTCAAGATCTATCTGACTCCATTGATCTCCCTGGCTGAAGAGCTGGGGGCCAAAATCATGGCTTATGCCGATGATACCCAGTTTTATTCACTTGGAATGGCCCCGACCTGTGCACTGGGGCTGCTCAGAGCTGCCTTGCCGCCGTGTTTCCATGGCTAGTACAGGCTAAGCTAAAGTGCAATGAGGGGAAATCGAAAGTTCTGCTGTATGGCCAATTTCCACCTCACTTTGAGGATGCCCTCTGGCCCTCTGATTTTCCCCGTCCACTTTCTGAGGGAGGGCCGGCTAAAAACTTGGGAGTTTGGTTCGGGGAGGATCTCAGGTTCTCTGACCACATCAAGAGACTAACGGGTGTCTGTTTTGGCACACTCAAGTCTCTTAGTAGATTTTTCCCTTTGCTCCCTCAGCCAGCGAAGAAAATGGTGGCTGGGGCACTTCTTTTGTCCCGTTTGGACTATGCCAATGCGCTCTTCATTGGCATCCCTGGATATTTGGTGAATAAACTCCAATTGATCCAAAATGCGGTGTTCAGACTCTTATTCAACATCTCTAAGAGATCCAGTATAAGGGCTCACCTGTGCGACCTCCACTGGCTGCCAGTGGCCCAGCTGGTGCAGTTTAAGGCCCTGCATGATTCAGGACCCTCCTAATTAGGAAACAGGTGGCCTTTTATACTCCTCACCGATCCTTACGCTCTGCCTCTCACCGTCTGAGGGCCACCCCCTGTTTCCGTCGCTCCAGACTGGGGGGTCAGTCACTCTCGGTTAAGGTAGCCTTGCTCTGGAACAGTCTTCCCGTCGCTTTGCGCCATACCCAGGACTTCTGTGTCTTCAAGAGACTTCTTAAAACCCACCTTTTTAATCAAGCTTTTTAATTTTTTTTTCTCCTTCCACACTTCTGAGTCCGTATCGCGCCAGGATATTCCTGAGTAATTGTGCGCGTTATAAGTCTCTTATAACATAACCTATAACATAACATTATGGCGGTTGCTAAAATATCCACCAATCCAGAGCAGAGACTATTGCAGGCAAAGAATAGTTAATCAGGAGTAGTCTTTTAAGCAGAGTAGTGGTAAGTAGAAGGTGTTCCTCTTACCATTGAGAGAAGAATGCTCCCATGATGAACATGTATATGTTCACTTGAAGAAGGACTAGCATGCTGAGTTCAAACGCAGAAGCCCAACCTGGGACAGCAAAATAAGAGGGAGGGTGGGAGTGGTCAGATTGAAGTTAAGGATGGTTTAGAGAAGATGGTGAAGCTGTGATGACATAGATCTCCAAACTTTCACAAATTGTAACACCAACTGTGTCATATATTGTATTACATGTCCATGTGGCCTAGCCTATATAGGACAAACACAGCAGAGGATAAAAGCACGCATTCACAAGCACCAAAGCAGGATTAGGTGTGATGTGGTAGGGGGCACCCTTAGTGGACCACTATAGAAGGGCTGGCCATACAATTGAAGAGCTTCAATGGGTGGTCCTTGAAAAAGTTTCCCTGGGCCCGAGGGGTGGGAACATTGTCTCGGTCCTGAATGTGAGAGAAAGTAAATGGATGACCCGTTTGGACATGATCCAAAATTGGGTTAAATGAACAAGACACAAGTTATGCTCAATTGGCCTGTCTACATTAATATGTGGTTTATTTATTCTTTGTATAAAAGTGTGCTGATGTAAATACTTTGAGTTTTTTCGTGAATCTTTTGTCTTTTTACAGGACATTTACAGATGAACAATGTGACTATGCGATTCCGATTTCTAGTATGTGTTTTATCAGGAATGATGAATTGTACTGGTGTTACATTTCCATGTGAGCCCCTGGGGATATACGATGTAATATGTCATAGCTGTTAACTAGCCTGAGCCTCCCTGGAGCAATAATTCAATGAACAGTGTGACTATGCGATTCCGATTTCTAGTATGTATTTTATCAGGAATGATGAATTGTATTGGTGCTACATTTCCATGTGAGCCCCTGGTGATATACGATGTATATGTAACATCTGCCAATTATCCTAAGTCTCCCTTGCTTAAATCATCTACGATTTTTGTGTCAAAATATGCTAGGTGTTATATTTACCACAAATATTTGTACTTTATCGACTATAACATTTATTGTCCAGCTAATTTATCTTCTCATTCAGCCAAATTGTTTCTAAATGTTTTAAATGTTACCCAAAGCTCAGCAACCCTGGTGTTTAACAATTTAGATGTAGAAACTAGAATTTCTCCAAATGGCTGGTTCAACCCTGTGAGCTTATTTTCTACCGGCCCAAATCAAGACGCAGTAGTCTTTTTTCCATTAGCACTGGCCATGGCTAGGAGAATAGCAGGCATTTAGCTGCTGCATGTACACGCGTTGAATGCGTCCATTCCCCTTTAAGTAATATCGAAGGACCCGTTTCGATTATTTTCCGACGAGGTGCGCATTAGATGAGACAGCCCACACATCCGTGGTGAGTGAACTATAACTCCTAATAGTCTTTTCAGGACTCTGACTTAAAATAATTCACTAAAATATCCGGCCCTCCGCTTATTGCAGATTGGTGCTCGGATTTTGGCAGAAGTGAAAACCGCCACGCTCGTGGTGAGTTTCTCTTTTCTTGGACACAAATTTATGACCAAGTACAGTAATGGTCACGTTTAAGAGTTTCCCCACTGAGCTTGTGTTGTATTTCTCACATACAGATATATAAAGACTGGAAATTAAGATTATTGTTTGAACGCATCACCGTGAGAAGGGATGTCATCTGGGTTTGTCCCCTCGGGTAAATGTTCTCTTTGGAATATAATGACTAAGTTCGGTATCGTGCTGTAGTGAAAAACGCCCTATTTTTCCTTTAATACGAAACGTTTGGACTAATATAGCCAGATTCGTAGTGTGGTAATAAACGATGCCATTAGTTGACGAATGCAGGATATGTCACAGAGTAACATGGGCCCTAGCAGTTTGATGTATCTAGATGTGCCATGGTTGAGATACCCTCCATTATGTGATTATTACTTCTCCGTTTTTAACCCGGCTGGGTAATGTTTTGATGCTTTTGTAATGACAGCCCGTTTTTTATCAAATAGGTTTGTAGTCTTGTGGGACTTTATTTGAACTTTGTCCACCTTTTTGACAATAGCCTAATTTTTGTAGGTTGACGCTCTCTTTGACATCCGGAGCCTTCGGGCCCTTTACACGTCCTAGACGGGGCCACGCTACTCATTGTGGCCATATAGGTAATGTTTTGTGACTGGAGTATTATATTTAAGCAACCCAAATTGTTATTCCCTTAATTTAAATATTACGTTTTTAACCATAGGTGCCCGCCCTCATTTCCCATCACCCCGTCCTCACTTGTCCTGATGAAGACCCCGCAGTAGGGCATGAATCAGCCTACAACACTGGGGTCGAAACGTCGACATACTATCTGCTTTTGCCTAGCCACCAACAGATCATTTTTGGCTGTGTTTAATGTATTGGTATAGGAATATGAATGTATATAGTAATACTTGAATGGCAATGCAAATATGCCCCTGTGGTATCATTTTCAAAATGTATAAATGACCACTTTTGATTTCTTTTGCAACTTGTCTATACCCACACTACCCTCACTACTCCAACCCCCTCACCTGTCCTCCTTTCCCTTGCCCCTCTTTCTTTGGGCATTAAGAAGTAAAGTACAATGTTGAGGAATGTACATGTAACTGATCTGCAACTGAGGATGTGAATTAAAAACATCACTCTAAAATATAGTGTGGAGATTGTGATTTTTCTTGAAATTTTCTTTTTCCTGTGCGCATAAATTTGTTCCAACTGGGACCCCTTTATATGTAACATTGACTACCCAGGTCCCAGTGCTGTTGGGTCAACCCTTTATATATAACGCTGTGATGAGGGGAGCAGCCAAACAGGGGTATGAATGAACCTTCTGGAGCTTCAGAAACACAAACAGCAGAGCTAGGACTTTGGGAAAATGTGCATTGACCTAGGGGCAAAGTACAGGCAAATTAACAGCACTTTGCAGTGGTAGTGTTAAGTATCCTCTGTAAAGGATACTTAACACTTAAAACGTCGCCCTCCGCACTGGAGTGCGACGTTTTTCGGTCACTGCAGTAACTCTGTGGAATTCGCTGCCAACTTGTCTGCGAATTGAACCGAACTACATGAAGTTTCGTAAACTTCTGAAGACATATCTTTTCCCACAAAAGCTATAAATTCATTCTTCATCCCCCTGTGCTTCCCCCTCAGACTTCCACTGCACCCTCAGCGCTGGGACGCTCCCGGGCAGCCATGCGCTTTATAAATCTTTTTTCATTTCATTTCATTCATTCATAAAGCAAGTACATGGAAGTAACCATCCAAAAGGCCCACTAAATACTGCCAGTGGTTTGTTTTGAACTACTAGCAAGTCCTCGGTCAGATATAGCATTTTTATATTTGAGAGGAGTTCACCGGATAGAGCCTTCAAACTTACCCCATTACAGAATTTCAACTTCCATTTTAGACACTAAGTAAGAAGGTAAAATCTTTGACCACGACGGCTAGTTTGGTGTATCAGACCTTCACTTCTTTCACAGTCGGCCTATTGTGTGTAGATCTCAGTGAACAGCAACCAGTGACTTCTGATTGGCGCATTACTTTATCATGATACTTTTTGCCCCGCAACTTTAAAAATCAATCTCTTTGGGATCCTTTATTGATTTTTTGCTGCTTTGGTGCCATTTTTCTTATTCATTTTTTCTCTAACTTTTAGAGTATGGATATGAGGATTGTTATTGTTTTGTCTCTTTTTTCAATTCTTTTGATACTGCTAAATACTTTACACAATTTTCCTTACATTATGCCTGTGCCATAGCTACAAGACATTGAGCCCAGGTTTATATACTGAACTTGCATGTTGGACCCAACAAGATTGTCGACTTATTACTTAGGAAGGGCTCACATCCACCACGATTAAAAATCCCTTTTCTTGGAGGTGTGGCCAACTGCCGAGGAAGAGGGCCTCACATTAGAGCGGATCTGGCCTCCGCCACCACTTCTACGTTACTATCCTGTCAATATCCGGCTGCACGAGAAGTACTGCAAGCGGGTGTGAAGCGGGGAGCCTAAGGACTCGGCTCCAGGAGTTTGAGGACGGCCATTGGGGCAGCTGGGCGCCCGTGAGATCGCGGCCTAGCAGAATGCAGAGACTGCGGTGTGGCGTGGGCAAACGCCTGGCCGTGGGGTTACTCTTGTTAGCGGTGCGGGCATGCCCAGCCCGCTATCCATACAAGACTTTACCTCCCCGGGGCCCACACAACAATAAGAGGCGCCAGATTCAGCAGGTAAGGAGCATAAAGAGGGGGCACAACTAAAGACACCATCCAACAAAACTCCTCCTTGCTGTGATGCAGTAATTAAGGGACTGGAATAAGGCGAGTTGAATCTTGGGCGCGATCGAGGCAGGATCCCTGAGAGTGAAACCCATGAGTGAAGAGGACTCCCAGGAGGTGAGAGGTGAGGCCTGGCTCTGGGGACAGCACAAGTGGAATACAGATGTTTAAAGGCCCAAAGAGTGAGATCTGGGAGGGTACCTTCCTGACCTATAATTGCTGTAAAGTAGGAGTTGGTGTAGGAGTTGGTGGAGAGATTGTGTAATAACACCGAGTGAGACAAGATCTATGCGCTGCAGAGGCCTAAAATAACTGCGACATACATGCGGGCTCAAGTCCCTTGCCGCTACATACCACTACTAGCAGCGCTCCGAGGGTGGAGTGAGCCTCAAAGGGGAAATCCGACAGTCCCCACGGTAGGTGGCGGCAAGTACCCCACCACACAGAATAGCTGGCCAAAGACCCTTCAGCCCCGGGGAAGACAATGGCGGCCAGCAAGGGGACACCTGACTCACATCAGCCCAAGATAGATACTTTTTCATGGCAAAAATTGGAGGAGGGAGAAACGTCAAGCCCCGGCTTAGACCAGGATGCACAGAAAAAATAAACGGAGCAGGAATCTCCCACACGATTTGTGTAATGGGGGCAATCACCAGTGTGCGCACCTCCTTGGAGGGACGCCTAGACTCTGTCTCCTCAGACATAACTCTCCTTTGGGAAAACCTCAGAAAAATGGATTCCGGGGGTCAAAGAGGTGGAGAACATCTCTCAGGACCTAACAGCAGACACAGCAACTATCAAGAAGCAAGTCTCCGAGCTACAAACTCTCACGGAAACCTTAATAGCGCAGTTGGATGACTATGAAACTAGATCAAGATGAAATAACATTCAAATGTTGGGAGTGCCAGAGAAAGCTGTGAGACCAGCAACAGATCTTTTTGTAGAGGAACTGGTAATGAAACACCTGCATCCCAAAACACTCTCCAATTACTTCTCCATAGAGTGAGCGCATTGCGTGCCGGGCGGCAGGCCTAAGACGGGTGCTCCCCCCGGCCTATCCTGGCTCAGGTCTTTAACTTTAGAGACTGAGACACCATTCTCCAAACAGGACGCAATACGCTGCCTCTCAAATAGGAGAACAGCACCATAAAATTCTTTCTGAACTTTACCGCTAAGGTGCAGAGGCAAAGGCGATCCTTTCTGGAGGTCAAGAAAGTCCTCAGGGAGAGGGAACGCAAATATGACATGCTGTTCCCAGCGAAATTGAGAGTTGAGGCGAATGGTAAAATCTGGTTCTTCACTGAACCAGCAGATGCCTGGGATTGGCTAGACGGTTGGAGGCGAGTGGGAGAGTAAAGACACTCGGCAGGAGCGGCGAACAAGGAAGACACAGAAGCGACAGGAATCTACCCATGAAAACAAGGATCAACAAGCTGCGAGTGGTCTCTAATTTGTACACCGGAACTTAACGAAATCACCCCTTGAGGAACATAAATATCGGACTGAACATTCCAGTCCTCTGCAACAGCACTTGTTGAGTTACCCTGGATATCTTTAAAGACTTTTCAAAACCAAAAACACACTGGGGGTCTATATCAGAGCCTGTAAGTACTCCCAATGGGAACACACACTCCTAACCAAGTCAGTGGACGTTACTGAGGCTATATACCATTAAGCTTACTCATAGAGTGCCAAAAAGAGGAACCTGTATGTTGGGATTCACTTCAATTGTCGACTAGACCCGTACAGAGAAAAACTGGATGTCCATCAACGTCAGATGTAGATCATGTATTCTCATTTGGTCATCCAAATAGGAATGGTGTGTCTCATGATCACGGACTTGGTTAGGAGTGTGCGTTCACTTCGAGAGTACTTACAGGCTCTGATATAGACCCCCAGTGTGTTTTTGGTTTTTAATTGATTGAGGAGGGGACTTCACCCTGGGTAGGTCTTTAAATATTTTCCCTCAGACCCTTTTTTCTCCGGATTGTTTAGTTATCTTTAAAGACTAGCAACCTTCTACGAGAGACTACTACTGTACACCAGAGGAAAGGTGGATACAACAACCAGTGATGGGCAGAAAAAAGGAGCGGCTGATGTAGGCTGACTAGGAATTGTACTTGGTTTGATTTACAGGGGATGCAGTAAGTTGCAACACTTAGCAAATACAGTACATTGAAATGAATGAGCTTTTTCAGTAAATTACAGGTAAGTTACATTTCACGTTACTTTTCTAACTCACTACTGAATACCTAGATTCAGCACCAGGACATTTCCTGCGAACAGGTACGTAACTGCATTTTGGTTATTCGTACGATTTTTAAAGAATATTTTTAGATTTCAAAACTCCACACTTAAAAACTTTTGTGGAGAAAATTGTCAATGTTATCCTATGGAGGAAAAACAGGTTATCGGTTCAAAGGTAAGATATCGACTGTGGGAGTTAAGGTTCTGGGGTTAGACTCAGGGGTCCCCCAGGGTCAGTCATGCACTCTTGTTACACCCTCAGCGGCACTAGAGCGGCCGGGTGCAGAGTGTTGAGGCCCAATGTTATCCTGTGGAGGATAGGGGGTCTCCAGTTGGTGGCTGCTAACAAGCAGGCCGCTGGGTCCTGGGAGCAAAGCGCTTAGGGATAGGAAACAAAGGGGAAACAAAGTAGCACAAAAGGTGCACCCTCAGCGGCACTGAAGCGGCCGGGTACAGAGTGCTGTTTCGCTGTCGGGTGCCCTGTGGGTTCAAATGGAGAACCTTCCGTTTGCAAAAGACCTGCAGGCAGGAAGACGAAGGACTTCTGGGAGCGACCCCACTTCCTAAGTTGGGAAGTTAGGGGTTGGTTGGGAACAGTTGGTTTGGGCACACAAGGCCGTGGGGCGTCAGGTGCAGGGGTGCCTTTTGGGGTCGGATCTTCTTACCAGCTCCTGGTCGCGGTTGGGGGGGACCTTCTGGATTTAGACTGCAGGCGTTGGCTTGAGGCAGGTCAGGGGTCGCTGGATCTCGGCTCAGGATCGCAGGGGTGACCTCCTCATGGTGTTTTTCTGCTCGGGCCGGGTTCGGCGGGTGCAGAGAGGACTGGATCTGCGGTTTCCAGCTGCTGCCAGAGGTTGAGGTTTAACAAATCTTGTGTTCAGGGGAGAAGCAGTCTTTGGAAGTGAAGGTAGGCAGGTTGCTGGCTGCAGGACACACCGGGGTTTCGCAGGAGCAGGTTTGAGGGGAGACAGGCCTGTAGGGCTGGGGCCAAGTCAGCTGGCGTCATCCTCTTGTTAGCTCTGCACGGCTCTCCGGTCGTTCTTCTTATCTTCTTTCTGGTTGTTTTCTGGATCTGAGGAAGCAAGGTGGGTACATCCCCTATTGTGCCACCCTCCAGTGGGAGGGGGCAGGAGCCTGTCCCTGGTGGGTTGGGTCCCCCCCATCCTCAAGATGGCGGGGCTTTAGAGTTGTGCTTCACCTCGTCTCCCCTACCTGAGGGGTGGAGTTGGAAGAGGTGAGCACACCTCTCTCTCTCACTTGTTTTTTCCACCAGTTCTCCCGCCCAAAGTGGGGGGCAGAACCAGGGGGAACCAGTTGCTGAAAGCAGCAAGTGGTCTGGGGAAGCCCACAAAGGCGGCATGCCTTTGAAGCTTCCCCTTCGTGAACCCTGCATATTCTGGGGGAGGAGGCTTGGCACCTCGTCCCAGGATGTGCTTTGTTTCAGGCCCCCGAGAGCAGCAGGTCTTGACCCAGGGGTCCAGAAACATATCTGTTGATTGCAGCCTAAGCACCCACTCAGTCGGGACACTAGAAGTTGGTCGAGTTCAGGGAGCATCTCTAAGATGCCCTCTGTTGTGTATTTTACATTAAATCCCACACTGGCATCAGTGTGGTTTTAATGTGCTGAGAAGTTTGATACCAAACTTCAGAGATTTCAGTTTAGCCATTATGGTGTTATGGAGTTAGTAATGACAAAAAACTCACAGCACCATATACTCTTAATGGCAGGACTGCACTTACAACTCCCAAGAACCGACTTGGGCACTGTAGGGGTACAGGGCTTATGCACCTGTACCCTCATCACTGGTATCGTGCAAACAGCTAGAGGGGTGACTGATCTCTACGAGGGCATTGGGTTGTAGACATGGCACACAGAGTGTGCCATGTCGACTCTTCGCTTTGTTCTGCACCAAAACACACAGCTTGCAAAGGCAGTGTGTGAGTGCAAGGGTGCAGGACCCCTAAGGAGGCAATATAAGTGATTCAGCCCTTAGAGGCCTTCTCTGGTCACACTGCCCTGGGTACCTGTGGTTACATTTACCAGGGGCTGACCTGTGGCCAGAGATGCCAATTGGGTTAGTTTTGGGAAAACACAGGCCATGGGTACCTGATTGGCAGGGACCCAGGGCACACCAAGTAAAAGTGCTTCAGTAGTCTGGCAAAAAGTGGGGAGGTTACTGCACCATAAACCCATTTTCCTACAGCTGAGTATAATGATAACTATATATATGTATCTACTGTAGCAAATTTTTTGTTGGGACACGGAGGGAGATGGTGGGGGTGGTTTGGCTCAAGACTATTCCATCACAGGGATGGGAGGGCGATGAGCACTCTGCATAGCTGGGGATGGGGGCATATTGTCACTGTCATGCAGGGAGAGGGGAGGAGGTGGTTGGGGGGTTGCGAAATCGTTAGTTGTCTTGTTTATGCAGAGCAATGTACCACATCACTGTCGACACTTCCAGGGTCAGATGCATGGCAGTTCTCCTCAAGAGACATTAGGGAGGCCACGGGCACGAGGAAAATGTGCCCAGGCCATGAGTGAAACCGACTGGTCCGTTACCAGTGAGGAAAATACAGATGGCGGATGAGACGACATATGGAGTGGGCACCAGTGGGGGAGAATGAGATGACATCATCTTTCCAATTACTCTTCTGGAATGTAAATGGGCTTGTGGACAAACACAAGGGAGTGGCAGTGCTCCAACAAATCAAACAACAAGCCCCAGACATGGTGCTTCTCCCGGAGACCGACCTGATAGTAAGTAAGTAATCTTTTATTGCTCAGTTAATTAAAACCATTGCAAATATTAGTACATGGGAAAAAATAAAATTATAAAAGTATAAAATGACTATAGGTTCGTGATGTTAATGGTCATTGCTGCAGAAATTTATACAGCTTTTCCACAAAACGTGAGTTAGGGAATACATGTGAGCCACTTAATAGAAGGGGGTATAAACATGTAGTACACTCAGGGTTCACATCTGGTTCTAGAGGGATGGGGATTCTGTTGCGTAAGAGGTTTCCCTTCATGGTGACGGACACACACACTGATCCACAGGGAAGATTTACAGGATTGACTGCGCTCTGGGAGGGAACAAGAGTTTATGTCCTAGCGGTATATATTTGCCCGCCTTACATAACATTGCTCTACCTGACATAAGCAAAATGATTCTTGAATTACCTGAAGGGGCGCTGATAATAGGGGAGACCTAAATATGACCCTTGATGACCAGCTAGATAGACTACCGCCTCGTATCAACAAACATTCAGGCAATATCATGGCTGGATTCCTGACGGCCTTGGGGTTAATAGATGTGTGGCGCGAGTCCCACCCAGAGGTGCAGCAATTCATGTTCCATTTCGGAGCACACAATAGCTTGTCCGGGATTGACCACGTTCTAACTGCTGCAGGGGATAAACAGCATTTCTCGGAAGTTAGATACCAAGCTAGGGGAATCTCGGACCATGCTCACAGCCTAAGCAAGAAATTCAGGAGGCGATCCATCAGCCTGTGGTACCTGGCCATTCTGCACATTAGAGCAGACATTGAAAAGACCAACAACTACTATTTTAAAGAAAACGTTGGGTTGGTCAAGTCCCAGCAGACTATATGGGAAGCATATAAGGCGAGCATAAAGCAGACCCTCCAGGATATCGCGATTTCCGGCGAAATCAGCACTTTTTAAAAAATGCTGCGATTTTTACAAAAATGCCAGCGAAATCGGCATTTTTGTAGAAATCGCGGCATTTTTCGCTCTATCCTGGGGGGGTCTGCTTTATGTGGCTATCGCCTGTGAATTGGGCTAGCAGCCAAAGACATCCAGTGCTGAGTTTTACGCCACGCCCAGCCTTCACTGCCACGCTTGTCTGCCCACACCATTCATGAAGCATTCGAACAAGGAAGTGTTTGCTAACGGACGCCATTTGTCTGTCATTTTAACAGGGCACCGGTTGCCCCACCCTAAAGCCGGCACAGTTTGCACTCACCTCCCTTCTTCACTCCGATGCTGCACCAAAGCTCCTCAGATACTCAGCAGCATTGAAGCGTCACATCGGGATGGCAAACCTCACACCTCCAGCCCTTGATGACCTGTTAAGAGGTGCTTCGAAGGTGACTGAGAGGGAGGGGCTGCAGGTTCAGGAGCTGCGACATCTATTCACAAGCAAACAGCCCTGAATGTGTCATGTCTCTGCTATTTAGAGGGGGGCTCACACATTCCATTTCTACCCAGGGCCCCAAACATCCGAGACTCGGCCAGATTACACCCCTGATTACACCGAGGCAGCACGTGGTTCTCTTCACAGAGCGTAATTACTGTCACTAAATTGTAAGCAAACCTCGGTTCTTCAAACATGCAGTCTATAATTTAAGAAAATACAGAAATGGCACAATCGCACCCACACTGATTAACAGAGTATGGAGGACAATCAGTTCAATCAGTTCTCTTAGAGTATCTCCTGTAAGTACTGTACATCACAGTGGGGGATGGCATTTTGGACAGAGAGCCTGTCTTCTCGTTGTCTTGTGCAGGAGGGGGCGAGGAGCCCAAGATGATACTAGAATACTGCATGCCCACCCCTGTGCCCACCCTGGTGGATCCTGTTCCCTCTCCTGTGATGGCTCCTGCCCTCCCCTCAGTGATGGCTCCTGTCCCCCCATGTGGTGGCTCCAGTCCACCCCCCCCCCCCCGCCTGTGATGGCTCCTGTCCCCCCATGTTGTGGCTCCAGTCCACCTACACCTGTGATGGCTCTTGTCACCCCCTGTGGTGGATCCTGTCTCCGCCCTGGGTGGCTTCTGTCCCAGTCCTGGAACGGCCCCTGCAGCGAGGGTGAAGTTCTTGATGGGCCTCTTCTCAAAAGGGCTGAGCTCAAAATTAATATGGAAAGGTCGGCGAGTAAGTAAGTGAAGGGATGGGTGAATGGCTGGATGAATTAGTGAAAGGGTGAATGGATGAATAAAAGATTGAATAAATGGATAATGAGAGAGGATGGATGGATTGATGAGAGGGGAAGGATGGAGAGAAAATGTAAATAGCTGGATGTATGGGTGGAAGGGTAGCTGGATGATGGATGAGGGGAAAGATGGATGAGGGGAAGGATGATGGATGAGGAGATGGATGGAGGGGAAGGATGGATGGATGGATGAGGGGAAGGATGGATGGATGGAGGGAGGGGAAGGATGGATGGATGAGGAGAAGGATGGATGGATGGATGGATGGATGGGTGAGGGGAAGGATGGATGAAAGGAAGGATGGATGAGGGGATGGATGGATGAGGGGAAGGATGGATGAGGGGAAGGATGGATGAGAGGAAGGATGGATGAGGGGATGGATAGAGGGGAAGGATGGATGGGTGGGTGAAAGGATGGATGGATGATGAGGGGATGGATGGATGGATGGTTGATGAGGGGGTGGGTGAAAGGATGGATGATGAGGGGAAGGGTGGATGGATGGATGATGAGGGAATGGATGGATGATGAGGGGGCGGGTGAAAGGATGGATGGATGATGAGGGGAAGGATGGATGGATGATGAGGGAAAGGATGGATGGATGAAGAGTGGGTGGGTAGATGGATGGATGGATGATGAGGGAAAAGGATGGATGGATGAGGGGAAGGACAGATGGATGGATGGATGGATGGATGATGGGTGGGTGAAAGGATGGAAGGAAGGATGGCTAAGTGAAAGGGTTGATAGAGAGAAAGGGAGGATGGATGGATGACTGAAATAGTGGATGGGTGGAAGGATTAGTAAGTGAAAGGATGGCTGGATTGGTAAAAGGGTAAATGGCTGAATGGATGAGTGAATGGATGGATGGGATGAAGAGTGGATGGATAAGTGTACAGATGGATAGGGTGAAAGGGTGGATGGATAATGGAGATGAGTGAAAGGATGGATGAGGGGATGGATGAAGGGATGGATGAGTGAAATGATAGATGGAAGGATACATGATGGATAGGTTTGCAAACGGTTGAATATGTTTGGAAATGGCTGAGCTTACTTGTATACTATTGCGCGACCTCTGATGTGTCTGTAAAACGTACCTATTGTCCTGAAGTTTTGTCCTGAATTTTGAGCTCCTGTCCTGAATTTGTGTCCTAAATTTTGACCCTTTGTCCTGAATTTTTACACTCACCGTCCTGAATTTGCACCAATGCCAGTTGGTCACCCTATTCGCTGGCTTGGAGACGGAGCGCCGTGCAGAGATGTCTGTCCCTCAAGATAAACAGACAGAACCACTCAGCCGAGAGAGCTGAGGCGAACACGGGACGGGGTATCTGCAGAGGCGTGCTGGACAAGGGATGAAGTCAGAGGGTTGAGCTCACCTATTGCAGACCATTTACCCCTGGGAGTGAGCCATGGGAAAAATCCTAGAGGCGAGAAATTTAACACGGGCGTCAAGTGGCCCCATGTCATGGGTGTCAACTTCAACCAGTCCCCGCTTTTAAATCGGAGACGATTTGCAGGCTGACATTTTGCAACGAAACTACAAGTACCAACATGCAGTTCGCTACTGTTTAACAAGTGACCACTTGGCGGTTTTGACTGCTCTTTCTCTAGTGGTTAGGTCTGTCGAACGGGCATCCGGTGGGATATCAGGTCGTGTTCAAAATACACTGTACTATTTAACGTGCTTACTAATAAAAGGGGCGATAGGTATAGCCATCATTAGTGCAGCAGGTACAGTGGCACCAAGCTCTAAGGCTATTGCAAGACACAAACTGACCTGCAATGGTACGTCTCTTCTGGCGCAGGGCTTTGCAACGTGACGCATCTGGGAGATGCGTCACGTAGTAAATACCCCGCACCATGGTGCATCTTTTGCGCCGCCGCTGCGTCACAAAAGTGACGCAACGGCGGCGTAAAAGCAGCGCAATGGGCTTGTAAATCTGCCCCAAAGTGTCTACATTGTAAAGAAACCAAATATACATAGCTTCATGTTGTTAAATAACTAAAAAAACTAAGATATCTGTGTTTGTTGTAGGAAAAATGGCCACATAAAATGCCGCAAAATTGCCGCTAAATTTCCATTTTTGTGCAGCTAAATTTGCTAATCCATGCCGCTATATCCTGGGGGGTCTGATAAAGGGATAGGCTCGCTTTGTTGCGGCCGGACACAGGAAGGAAAAAAAGGCCAGGCTATTGAACTGGAAATATTGACCCCCACCTCCTTGCTCAAGGAAGATACCAAACACTTAGTAGCGCTGAAGAGACAAGAGAATAACAACTTGGTAGCTGAGACGGCCAAAAGTAAACTCTAAACTATACAACATAAAGTGTATGTACTGGGGATAAAGCAGGCAAGTTACTTGCCTGGTTAGACAAGATGGAGAAGGCAGGGAGGTGGGTCATGACCGCAAGAGGCTCAGAGGTAGTGTGGCTGCGGGACCTGCAAGATATTGTAGAGGCTTTTGCAAACCACTATGCGCAGTTCTACTCCCCTGAGGTGTCAGGCACAATTGAAGAGTTATTGGACCCAATACAAGATGTCTGGATCCCAGTTCTCCCGAAGGTGGATAGGGATCAGCTTGGGGAAGATCTTACGGCAGAGGAAATATTTGTTGCCATACAGAGAATACAATCCAGTAAGGCCATGGGGATTAACGGTATCCCAATACAACTCCTTAAATTGTCTGCCACAAAGGTGGCACCCGATCCCTTAAATATGTCTGAGGAAAGAAATCGAGTGGGAGAACTGCCAAAAGATCAACGATTGGTGTCTGTGGTGGTCATCCATAAAGATGGCAAGCCAGCAGAGGAGTGCTCTTCGTATAGACCCATTTCCCTCCTGAATGTAGAGGTTAAAATCTTAGCAAAGTTACTGATGTGACTATTGATCCCAGTGGTGACCAGGCTTGTGCATCCGGACAAGTCCAGTTTTATTTATTTAGTGTGTTTTATATAGCGCACAGCTACCCCAACTGGATGTCCCGGCGCTCCTGTATGTTCGTGTGCTGAGCTAGTTTGTAGAGTGAATTTTAACAGAAGAGAAAGGTTTTTAAGGCTTTCCTAAAGGGGAGCTCTTCCTGGATCATCCGAATAGAAATGGGTAGCTTGTTCTAGAGGGCAGAGGCGCAAACGTGAAAGGTTTTTTCTGCCGGAGCGCGCTTTTTTTAATCGCGGGGTAGTGAGGAGTATTTTTGAGGAGGAACGAAGGAGCCTGGTATTACTGTAGGGGGAGAGGCAGGTGGAGAGGTAGGCAGAGCCCTTTCCCCTCACTGCGCGGTGGGCCATTATAAGTGCTTTAAATTCTGCCCTTCTTTGTATGGGCAGCCAGTGTAGCCTACGGCGGTGTGACGAGATGTGATCGCGTAGGGGAATGCCACCCACCAACCGTACTGCAGCATTCTGGACTGTCTGGAGTCGGTGGCAAAGACCAGAAGTCAGTCCGATGAACAGGCCGTTGGCGTAATCAAGATGGGTGGTAATCAGTGCCTGACTATGGTCTTCCTGGTGTTGCTAGGTAGAAAGTTGATGAATTTTTTCACCATCCTAATTTTGGAAAAACAGGCAGCGGATACCGTGTGGACTTGTTGGTGGAATGAGAGGTTAGAGTCCCATCTGACTCCTAGATTTTTTACTGATTCTTTCGGCTGGGGGGTGGGGGAGGGGGGGGCTTGGGGGGGTGCTCAATATAAGGGGCCCCCAGATGTTGGGGTCCAAAGGAGATGGTTGATTGAAGAACAATATCTCCGTTTTCCCGGCATTAAGCCGGAGAAAGTTGTTATCCATCCATTTGGCTATGGTGCGGAGGCAGTTTTTTAGAGGATCGAAAGTGAATTGAGTGGGGCTGTCAAAAGTGAACAGGAGTTGAATGTCATCTGCATAAGATGTTACCTTTATTCCTGTTTGAGCAATGATTTCGGATAGGGGCGAAAAATAAACATTGAACAGAGGAGGGCTTAGTGAGGAGCCCTGGGGGATCCCCCACCGCAGCGGACGACTGTCCGAGGTATAGGGTGGAGTGAATACTGCTTGTGTCCGGTTGGACAGGAAGGATGTAATCCATTTAAGGGCCATGCCCTGAATGCCTTTTGATCGAAGGCGGTCAAGGAGGAGGGGGTGAGAGACGGTGTTGAATGCTGCTGACAAGTCGAGCAGCACCAACACCGCTCTTGATCCCTTGTCCAGTTTCCATCGTATGGCGTCGGCCATCTCGTATCAGTGCTGACTCAGTACTGTATCCCGGTCTAAAACCGTGTTGTGAGTCGTGAAAAGCACTGT
Organism: Lissotriton vulgaris; assembly: GCF_964263255.1. Classification (NCBI taxonomy): domain Eukaryota; kingdom Metazoa; phylum Chordata; class Amphibia; order Caudata; family Salamandridae; genus Lissotriton; species Lissotriton vulgaris. Next base: position 1,701,996,333 of record NC_141687.1, read on the forward strand.
GTGTTTCTAAAAAGCCTGCTAATTGCTGCTGTACAAGTTTTTCAAGCACTTTAGCAGGAGCTGGTAGTAAGGAGATAGGCCGGTAATTGGCAGGTTCACTAGGGTCGGCATTAGGTTTCTTCAATATGGGGACTAGTCGAGCATGCTTCCAAGAGTTTGGGAAGGTACCTGTAAGCAGGGAGTCATTCCATATCCCATTTAAGATGGGATTAAGAACAGGGGCAAGAGATTTGTACTTTTATGCCCGGTCGAATCACTGCCTTAAACGTGAGGCAGCTGCATGCAGATCTAGGCTGAAGGAGTACCATACAATACTATCATTGGACGTCCGCATGGCCTTCAACACGGTCGAGTGGTCATATATGTTCACAGTCCTAAATCGTATGGGTCTGGGGGAAGATTTCTTGTTGTGGCTTCATCTGCTATATAACGCCCCACTGGCCCAAGTGGTGGTTAATGGGCATACATCCCGTACATTTTCCATAAACAGGGGACCAAGGCAGGGCTGCCCGCTGTTATTTGCCTTGATATTGGAGCCATTGGGAAGCTGGATATGGGGAGACCCAGTAATCCGGGGACTACGGTGCACAGCAGGAAGTGAAGACAGAATCTATTAAAAACGCAGACAACGCCAAGATCTTCCATCACCAGGATGCTTCAAATCTGTTCCACCTTTGGACAATATTCTAGCTACACCATCAACTGGCCCAAGTCAGTGGTATTCCACCTATGAGGCGTAGCCCCGGCCTGGCCGGTGGGATGAGGAGCAAAAATTGAGACAGAGGGGTTCACCTACCTAGGGATATTTGTCACTTCCAGTGAAGAGGTCTTTTATAAGCAGTACCTTCTTGCTCCGCTTGCCCAACTGAAGGGAGATAAGCAGCATTGGTGGGCCCTGCCCTATCCATACTGGGAAAGGCGTCGTTATTCTAAATTATGGCACTGCCACAATTCCTGTAAGCCCTAAAAAATATACCCTAAGAGATTCAAGATTCGTTTTTCAAAGCAATAGACAGGGAGATGTGAAGCCTTGTGGGACAGGATACCGCAAGCATTGCCCCCTATAAATTAGTTTGGGGGTGGTACGATGGAGGGATCGCACTTCCCATTATCCAGGTGTACTATTAGGCGGCGCAGTTGGTGGTTATTATTAGATGGGACCAACGTGGACAGACAGATCTGTCCTGCTATATGGATGAATGCCTCATGGGACTTGGGGGGTTTAGACATGCACTATACACCAACCCAAAGAAGCAGCAGCTCACGGGGCCGAGAGCATAGACTGTCGCAATCTGGCACAGAGTTACGAAACAGTTGGGATGGAGCGGCAGGGTGATGCTCGATACACCACCGTGGTGGGCAGAGGACCCAGGGAAACTGGGTAGGTGCCGGGGATTTCAGTAGTGAGATATCATCGTTATTTCAAAGGTTAAAGATCTGTGGGTCAAAGGGGAAGTCACCCATTTACGGAACTTGAGTTAACCGACAGGAAACTATTTCAATTTTCCCAAACAAGACACGCTCTCAAGGGAGCGATCATAGAGGGGGAGGACTTGTCGTAGGCATCTCCTCATGTAGACAGGCCCATCTATGAATATATGCCAAGCAAGGCCATCTCATGGACGTACAAAAAGATCATTAATAACCTACCAGACCCGTTGCTTAGTCTCCTGGAAAAGTGGCAGGCAGATGTGGGGGATCTGGAAGAAGAAGACTGGAGGGAAGCACTTGTGTCGCCCAGAGAGATGGCAATATCATCAAGATTGCGACTTATCCAATTAAAAATACTCCACAGGTCATATATCACATGTACTGCACTGGTTAAAATGGGCAGACTCGAAGATGCAGGAAGTAGAAGAGCATGTTGAGGTATTGGCACCTTTTTCCACATCATCTGGGAGTGTGCACCCATCCAAAGATTCTGGAACACCATATTTAAATGTATGAAAGAAGCGTATGGACATACAGCTGCACTGACTCCTACGGTGTGCCTCTTGAATGTGTGGGAACCTATTGATCTTGACAGTGCTGGGTAGCTGTGGACTACCATGAGATTGATGATTGCGAAACTCAATATAGTTCGGAGATGGGGGTGGCGGGGATACCGACTCTGGCTGAATGGAAGCGAGATATGATTGGTGCACGATTGCCGAAGCGGAGATTTACAAAAATAGAGGGTGCCCCCGGAAGTGGGACCGGGTCTGGGGAAAGTGGAATGCATTCAGGGGAAATATATGTAGCCCTCCACAGGCCTGTGTGCCGTCTGCTGGGAGAACGATGGATGCAAAGGAAGGTCTAGCTCCTGTATGAAGATGAGATATAATTAGGCTGTGGGGTTTTAGGTTTAAACCTATATTAACTGATAAAACGGACTGACTGACAGTATTTGTAGAGCGCACTACTGCAGAGGCGTTTTGGCGCTGTGGTAGAGATGAGCTAGGACAAACACATACTTTAGTGTTGGAGAAAGAGCCATGTTTTGATTTCTTTCCTGAATGCCAATCTGTTGGGGTAATCTTCTAAGATGTATTGGTAGCGTGTTCCAGAGTTTGGACGCTAGAAAGGAAAAACGCTTTCCCCTACAACGTACTCTTTTTATCTTCGGAATTTGTACAAGGCCAAGTGTGGGTGAACTTAAGAGTCCGAGGAGGGAAATAATATGAGAACAGAGCTTGCACATCCTCAGCCCCCGCTCCAAACAAAGCTTTGTGCACCAGGCAAAGTGATTTAAATTCAATGCGTCTTCGTGCCGGGAGCAAGTGAAGATTCTTTATCGCTTTTGATGTTGGCTGATGCTTAGGCAGCCCAAGCAAAACTCTAGCTGACTCATTCTGGATAGACTGAAGTTTATCTAGTTGGGCAACCCCCATTCCCAGATAGAGGGTGTTGCAGTTATCGATTCTGGATAAAATGGTGGATACTACCACCGTTTTCCTCAGGGAAAAGGGAATGTGAGGGAGAATCTTTCTCATGCCCCTTAAAGTAAAGAAGCATGCAGACGTGACCTAGTTAATCTGCGACGCCCAGGTGAGATTTTTATCAAACATTACTCCCAAATTCCCGGCCTTTGTGACTGGCACTGGACATGTGCCCGCTGTACTAGGCCACCATAGCGGATTCCAAATTGGGTCTTTCGTGCCAAACTCTAAGATTTCCGTTTTCTCGTTGTTCAGCTTCAGGAAGTTCACGCTCATCCAAATCATTAAAGCTGAAATACATTTACAGAAATCAGCGCCCCGAGCTACAGAAACTATGAGCTGAGTATCATCGGCGTAAGACACCAATGTAAGGCCATAGTTCTTTACCAGTCTGGCCAGAGGGGCCACGTAAATGTAAATAGTGTTGGGGATAAGGCCGAGCCTTGCGGGACTCCACCCTGGAGGGAAAAATCATCCGATCTGAACGAATCCCAGAAAATAATTTGTTTTCTGGAAGATAAAAAGCATGATAGGAGAGAAAGAGCTGTACCACTGATACCTGCATCCTGCAGCCTTTGATTTAATACCATATGTTTTACAGTATCAAAGGCTGCTGTTAGATCAAGCAGGACCAGTACCGCCCTTACCCCTTCATCCGTCACCTGTTGCCATGATCAAGGCTGTCTCCGTAGAATGTTTTAAGCGGAAACCATATTGCGAGGTATCTAAGATGTTATTAGTCTCCAGGAATTATGTTAGTTCTAGATTTATTACTTTCTCCAACATTTTGGCAGCAAAAGGTAGACAGGGGATAGGCCAATAGTTCTTTTCATCATGTGGATCCAGCTTGGGCTTTTTTAGAAGAGGATGAATACAAGCTTTTTTTCCATGCTTTGGGAAAGACTCCTACAGACTGAATTGTATTTATTAATAGAGATAGGGATATACTGATCTCCTCTGAGGCCAGATGCAGTATATACGATGGACAGGGGGGTCCAGTGGGGAGCCAGATTTAATGCTTAACACCAATTCCGCTACTTTTTCCTCTGTAATTAGAGGGAAGGATAACAGACCTTCATGGCCCACCCTAGATTCAGATTGAACTAGGGCTTCTGCTCCTGTGTTTATTGATTCTTCCAGACTGTCATACACAGATTGCACCTTGCTTTGAAAAAAAACGCTAGTTTGTCTACAAATTTTTGTTCAGGTGTAAACATTACATCACGCCGGCATTTCAGCAGGGCATTGACCATTTGAAATAATTCTATTGAGGAGTTAGTGGCTTCTTGGATTTTGGTAGTGTAGTAGGTAGCCTTAGCCTGTATAATTGCGGCCTTGTATTCTTCCAAGGCTGCGCAGTATTCTTTCTTGTGACCATCATCATATTGGGATCTCCAAATTCGTTCCTTTTATCTACACATGATCTTTATTAGTTTGACATTGGGCGAATACCAGGGAGACTCTAGGTTTCTTGGCCACTTCAGGTGCAACCTTGTCGGCCGCTATGTTTAACCAGTTATAGAGATCAGTGACAGCTTGATTTATGTCATTAGATGTTACCGGTCTGTTACTAAGTGCCAATACAAAGTCTGGTTTGCTTACTGACTTCCATGCCCGGTATTTGTTAGCCAGTGGACGAAAACTCCATCCTCGGATTGATGTTCCAGGCGTGGTGACAAAATGCACTGCAAAATGGTCGGTCCATGGCAACGGACAGACCTTCCTAATCTCTATACGGGGATTGTTGGTACATACCCATCTAGCGTGTCCTGCTATGTGTGTGGGTTCATTGACGATCTGCTTGAGATCGAGGCTAGCTAATTTATCTTGTAAACATGCTGTATCAGAGTTATTATTATCTTCCAAATGGAAGTTAAAGTCGCCTAGTATAGTGAAATACTCGGTATCTAGACATGATTCCAGGTTGCTATGGATGGAATTCAGAAAACACGCTCTAGGTCCAGGAGGTCTGTAGATTAGTATGCCTGGAAATATTTCTACAGGATTACATTTTATAGAAAAAGATATTGCTTCCACGTCTACTATGGACTCTAGAGTAACTCTGACCGTATAATCCGAGCAATATATTACAGCAGTTCCTCCGCCTCTTGCCCCCACTCGGTCAGAGTTGGCGACAAGATATCCAATTGGGATTGCTAGCTGCCAATCGGGGTCACTGTTCTCATTGGCCAACGTCTCAGTTAGAAAAACCAAATCCGGCTTTTCTGTTTGTATCAGACATTCTAACTGGAATTTGTGTTTCACCATCGATCTAGTGTTAAGCACGATGCATTTAATAGGTCTAGAGTGTTTATTAGTAGGAGCAGAGCTGTGACATGAATCACAAAAGTGATTGTTATCATACCGTCTGTTGATGTTACTTGTATTGGGAGGGTTCCCCTCAGGATTGCTGGTGGAATTTAATGAGGGTGCAACCCATCTGCATAGATTGCAGTGCGCAGGCGATGTAGTCATTGAGTTCAGTGCTATGTTATGCGGGGTTCATGTGTGTGAGTTGAGGCCATATAGTTGTTCCCTTGAGTATAGGTACCGGATAAATTGCGCAGATGTTCTGACCCTTGGAGCGTTTTGGGCGCTGATGGGCGCCGACGGGCTTGCCTTTGGCGCGTCCTCTGCACGGACGCAGCATCCGTCCTAATATAGGAAGGGAGGGAGGGAACCTCGTGAGCTCCAGCGACAACTAGAGCGCTACTCTTCAGGCGGGTCCGCTTCAAAGATGGACACCGCGTTAGCGCTGAAGTTGCAGGTAGTATGCTGACCCAGCCAAGAGTACAGTTTAAAAAGATTCTAGTGCATACATGAAATAATAGTTTTAAAAAGACCCACCACTCGGGGTAGCGTTATCTCAGCCTTCTAACCCCCACTGAAAGAGAAACAGCCCTCACCAGTGAAAACATATAAAAACTGAAAAAATATCTGCACAACCACAAAATGCCATTCAAAGAAATGAAAAAGAGTATTTTTTTTTCTTCCTGAAGGGACCAATACAATGTAACTTTGTTATACAAGCTAGCAGTAAGAAAGACCATGCTAGCATTATTCTGCTTGAGTTTTGTTGTTTAGGGATGCCACTAAAATATTGTTTCTCCTTCCTTTTGCTTTTTTCAATTTTATGGTCTTTAGTCTAAAGATGCAGGGTTTAGAAGTATGTTTTAGGTCTCGTTTGATTATTTTATAAACTGCAGAGAATCCGGAAATATCAAAATCATATTTGATATTTTGTATGCGTTTGATTCTTTCACTGATAGGTAAAATGGCTGGTTTCCTAATAATCTTTCCTAATATGTGTCATCACATTTACCCACAGAGAATGGGTAAAAACCCTCAAAACATTAGCTCGCAGATTCTAGTGGGTCAGTATTTTTTTAAGGTTTTTATTTTTTTTATTGAGAGTTCATAGACAATAGATAAACATTACATGGCATGTTTAGCAGCAGAATTATTAAAGCACAGAATACATTATATGTGAAAATAGGCAAGCTGACAGAATATCATTTAAATACAAATTCATATTTAGATTCATAGAGAATAAATGTGCATAGTGCAATATATTAAGAATAAAACAGACTAACACCACCTTTGGAAAAAATAATAAAGATTAGAAGTTGAAATCAATGTCCAGCATACAAAGTCTAACATTCAAACACACTCCAATTTTTATTGTATTTTCTAATAGCCCCAGACCATGCCTATTTTTTTCCCTTCCCTGAATCCTAGATATTTTTGCCTTCCATGCATTTAGGGTTAGTACTGTATCCGTTTTCCAACATTGCAAAATAAGCTATTTTGCTACCAATGATGCCATGAACAAGGACTCATCATAGGAAGTGGAACTAGGGGAACAACCAAAGATTGAAATTAATTAATTAAAAAATTAATTAAATGTGATTTTGACTTTGATTATTTTACGGAGGTATTTTCCTATGTCCTTCCAGAAATCCTGTATTTTGGTACTCCCAAATTATATGTTTCCAGGTACCATTTTCTTCGCAACGGAAACACTTATCCTCCACTTGGGGATATATATTGTGGAGAAACGAGGGCGTTCTATAGATTAACCATTTGCTGAAGAATTGCATTCGCTTAAAATTAGCACCTCGAAAAATGGATTTATTAAATTTATTAACTTTATCCCACGTCAATTTATTAATCTCAATATCTGCCCTCTTTCTCCACCTGTCTCTAACCTTATTATACAATGCAATTGAGTTATCTTCATTGAGGTTTTTTATACAGGTGCTAATTTTCCTTTGTGTCGCACTATTTAGCACTTCAGTTATGTGTATTTTATCAAATAAGCTACCTATGTCTAACTCTCTTAGTTTGGGTGGAGACTGATAAAGGACCCTTTCAGCATTGTATTCGAATACTGGATTTCCCTCTCAATTTCCTCCCAAGATTTCCATCTATTCCCCAGTAGAAAATCCTTAATTCTCTCAAAGCCGTTCTCCTTCCAAACTCTCACAGTGTTCTAAAAATATCATAATATTTCAGGAGCTGGGTTTTCTGCTTAAATATCCACTGTATAGACTTATAGCGTACCTTCTTTGGGTATTTCGTGATTCTTACTGGGTCATTGATTTTGCGTTCAAACAACATCTTCCTCATAAAAAAAAAATTATCTGCTTCGTGATCTTCTGGGAAAAAAAACCTAAAACTATGATGTGCAAAGGTAGCATAATAATGTTCTCTAATGTTTGGACGCGACAATCCTCCTTCAGCAGTCGGGAGGTACAAAGTGCTGAGTGCTAATCTCGGAGTCTTACTTGCCCATAAAAAAGAAGAAAACATGGCATCCACTTTTGTTAAAAAATGAAACCTGAATTGCGCAAGGAGCTGCACTAAAGAGGAAATTAAAAAGTGGTAGAATGGACATACGAATTATGGCAGCGCGACCTATTATTGATAACAGTAATTGATTCCAGCGCTCTAATTGTGAGCCAACCCTTTTTAATAGAGGTATGTAATTTAGTAGATAAAGATCTTCCAGATTTTCTGAGATAAATATTCCCAAATATCTCTTAGGAAGGGTATTCTATATCTGCCTAGATTCCATTAATAAAGTGTCTACCGTGCCATTACATAAAATGATTTCCATTTTATTTGCATTTATCTTATAGCCTCATAGCTTTTGAAAATCAGAAAAGATTTTTAACATTTCCACTTGACTTGTAGGCTTTGAATTTAGAAAAAGAACAATGTCATCAGCATAGAGTTTTATATTCGTCATTCAGACTACAGGTACTGTGCCAACCGTTTTCCCCCTGATTGCGAATGCCAAGGGTTCAATAAATAAGGCGAATCAAATTGGCGATAGGGGGCGACCTTGACGCGTGCCTCTGTTAATTTGACATATCCCAACGTTTATATTATTAATAATAATCTGTGCCCTAGAGTTCTTGTATAGTTGTTTCAGGAGGGAAATAAAATCAATCAGGAAATCAAAGCTGTGCAAAATTGCGAAAAGGCAGTCCCATGACACAAGGTCGAAAGCCTTTTCGGCATCTAAAAGCCAAATCTGCGCTTCAACTTTATTAATTTTAAAATAATCCAATGCCTCCAATAAAAATGTTGTGTTGGTATGGAGGTGTCTTCCTGCTATGAAACCGCATTGATCTGGACCAATAAGCGATCCTACTATTTTGTTCAGCTGGTTCGCCAGAAGTTTCGTAAAGATTTTGTAGTCTGTATTTAAAAGACTTATAGACCTGTAGGAGTTCGTATTTTCCTTGTCTTTTCCTTTTTTTAAAAAAATACTGACTACCACTGCAGTGCGAAAAGAGTCGGGCGGGGACCCTCCTTGTAATAAATAATTCGCTAGTAGCAGAAACTCTTTACGAAGGGTACCATCGAATTTTTTGAAAAATTCCGCGGGAACACCATCCTCACCAGTGGCTTTGCCGCTAGGGATGGAGCTGATTACCGCATCTAGTTCTGCCTTTGTGAACTCAACAAAAAAAAATGTATACTCATTACCTAATTTGGGAATTTGAAGCGCCCCTAAAAATTCACAAATAGCTTCTCTTGCAGCCCCTTATCTAGTCTGAAATACTCCCTCGTAGTGTTTTAAAAACATCTCACCTATGGATGTTGTGGTCTTCACATGTACTTTGGTAACGGGATCAAAGAGGTGCTCTATCCTATTGCGAACTTGATTTTCTTTGGCTTGCCACGCTAGGAGTCTGCCTGTATATTCACTTTCTTCATAGAGCTTCTGGGCGTAGAGATTACTATTTGTGTCACCTAGATCGTAATAGAATTCTCTCATTTTTTTGTTGCTTCTACTACCTTTTACCCAGAGACTCGAGATCTCACTCTGTAGTGTTCTTGGTTCGCGTGCACAAGAGTTGTCTGTAGATTAATTTTCTCCTCTCTTTTTGCCCTCTGTTTTGGTATTTCTTTGGAGGTAATTATTCCCCTCAATGTGGCCTTAAACGCGTCCCAGATCACATTGATTGGAGCAGACCCTCTCTTCAGCTTAGAAAATTCCTCTATCTCCTCCTCAATGTCTGTACACCATTGTGGATCTGCAAGGTTCAATCTGTTGAAATACTATCTTCTAGGTGCCTCAATTTCTTGATTTCCTATTATTAACTCCATTTTAAGTAATGCATGGTCTAAAAATGCATAAGGTAGATGATCATATTTGCGAACTTCTAGACCATCGGATGTTAAAAAGAAGTCCAACCTAGATGCTGGATTGTATTTTGCAGAGTGGCAAGAGTATTCGAGTTTAGATGGATTGTGGGAGCGCCAGTAGTCAATGACATCCAGGTCTGTTTTACAGCTTTGTAAAGCAATGGCTACTTGGGATTTATTCTGGCGCTGCTCTTTTTTGGATGAGTCAATTAAAGGATTCTGTAAGCAATTAAAATCACCCCCCCCCCATATTATTTTCCCAGGTATACCCGTCAGTGCTTGTTTCAGTTGCAGAATTGGGAGTGGGTCATCTATGACCGGTGCATATATTGTAACTAGAATTATATTTACCTGATTCAATTTACCATACACAAATGCCCATCTCCCACTATGGTCTGTGAGTGACCCTTCCGGAAGGAAACCTACATGCCTTCCTACTAGGATGCTCACCCCCCTCTGCGCCAGACAGGCTACTGATGAGATTCTATAACCTGCCCAGCCCATTAAAAAATGTTCAGAGTCGGCCAGGGCTCTGTGATGAGTTTCTTGTAGGAAAATAATATCTGGGCAGAGTTTTTTTTTTACGAACATTGTCCAAGCCATTTGTATTAAAAGACAGAAAATTCAGCTTATTTCTCATTGATATTCATGTATAGAATAGACAACTAGTGATGTGCAAAGTACACAAACACTGAGGTAGAAAAATGAACACAAAGAATATGTGCAAATTCATGCAGAAAGTGCAGAGCTCATAGGTTTGAACAACCTTCTTCTGTGCAAAATACGCAAACCGCTACTCTAGAAGCAGCAAAGAGATGTGCAAAGTCAGCATTTAAGGTGCGAATAAAGTGCAGCATATGCAAACCCGAGATATAAAATTGGAGGCAACAGAGTAAAAAAAAACATCCTTAGTATAAAAATATAACTTCCTATACCCAGACATTGTGCAAAGTCAGCATTAAAAATGCAAGTAGCTCAGGAAAGCGAAACAACAATAAGGGCAAAAACATCATTAATATGAAATCCTTTTGGGAAATATGACTTCCTTTACCCAGAGATGTATACTTGTGCAAACTCAGCAACCATATACAAATTACAGTGGCTTCCAATATCTGACAAAGATAAACTACCATAAAGTGCAGAATATTTCTAATTAGGACCTGTAATAAGACCCCTAACCTGAATTGTAAAGTGCCTTTTAGTGCAGAAAAAAGTGCCTTAACGTGGAACAAGCTACTGCAACTAACCTCTCCCATAACGTAACTGTACAGCCAACAGACCATGTAACTTTCTAAAATATGAACTCTTTTTTCCCCCCTGCTACACCCCCTTCACCTTTCCCCCCTCCCAAACCCCCTTAGTGGGTCAGTATTGATAGTAGGTGAATAGCCAACACCTCAGGCTTTTAACATTCAATGCAAGGTATAGTGACAAGAATATGTATAAAGAGCGCTATCACAAGGCATCAAGGATATTTGTGAAAACAGGACACCAGAATTTGGAAAACATGGAATGCAGTGTCTTTTTGAATGCTCTGTAAAAAAGGTTCTTTCCAAGTTCAACAAAGCAGTGATATTGGTTGTATTTGCAGTGATTCAGCTACGTATATGAAAAGGTTGTAATTGCAATTGTAATTTATATTTATATAGCGCCTTATCACCAACGGTCTCTAAGCGCTTGAGAGAGGGCAACTGCTTTGAATTAATGGTAGGGAGACAGTGCTTACTGTGAGGCCCAGGCTTCCTTAAAAAGTAGGGTCTTTAGTTGTTTCCTAAATGGGAACAGGGCACGTTCCTTTCGGATGCTAACGGGGAGCTTGTTCCAGATCTGTGGAACACTGATGGAAAAAGCTCCGCCACCGAGGGAAACCAGGCGGGAGCGGGGGCAGACTAAGAGCCTCGCCTCCGAGGATCGGAGTACTCTGGTTGGAACATAATTGGCTAGGCTGTCTTTGATATATTTTGGTGCCTGGCCAAAGATGGCTTTATCAATCAATCAATCAATCATCGCATTTATATAGCGCACTACTTACCCAGAGGGTCTCAAGGCGCTGGGGGGGTGGGGGGGTGAGGGGGGTGATCTGCTACTGCTCGAACAACCAGGTCTTGAGTTGCTTCCTGAAGGCGAGGTGGTCCTGGGTCAGGCGGAGGTGGGTGGGGAGGGAGTTCCATGTCTTGGCGGCGAGGTGCAATGCAGAGTCCTTTGAATTTTATACGTTGCCTAATCGGAAGCCAATGGAGTTGACGCAGGAGGTGGGAGGCATGGGTGCAGCGGGGGACCTTGAACATCAGGCGAGCCGCATCGTTCATAATGGTCTGGAGTCTGGCCAATTGGTAATCTGGTAGCCCTAAATAGAGTGAATAACCATAATCCAACCTGGATATGATGAGTGCTACTACCACTCGTTTAAGAGTATCCAAGGTAAGAAGGGGGGCCAATTTCCGCAGCTGCCTTAATAGGTGTGAGCAGACACCCACTGTAGTCGAGACTTGCAGGGCCATAGTTAATTTGTTATCGATCTTAATACCTAGGCTTTTTACTGCCGAGGCTGGCTCGGGGTATTTTCCCAATTCTTGTGGCCAAAAAAGGCTGCTCCATGGGTTGGTGACAGAGGTGACTGCCAACACCTCCGTCTTATCTGGATTGATTTACAGAGAGTTGGCCGTCATCCAGTTAACAATGTATTTAAGAATATTCTGAACTCTAGCATGGGCTAAAGGGGAGTTATCGATCTGGATAATGATTTGGGTATCATCCGCGTAATTGTATATTTGACACTCCATCTGATTCAGTGCCATTAGCAATGGTTGAAGATATGCATTAAACAAGAGAGGTGACAACGCGGATCCCTGTGGGACTCCACATGGAAGTGTGCACGGCCTGGATACAGCATCTCCCAGGTGCACTCTCTGGGAGCGCTCTTCCAGGAAGGAGGTGAGCCATGTCAGAGCTATGCCCTGAACCCCAAAATCATACATCCGCGATAGAAGGAGCTCATGGTTTACGGTATCAAAAGCTGCGGATAAGTCAAGGAGGATCAGGACACAGGCCACCTTAGAGTCGGCCCTCAGTCTCAGTCCATCTAGTACTGATAGCATGACAAGTTCTGTACTATGATGCGCTCGAAAACCTGACTGGTTGAATTGTAGAAGGTGGTTAGCCTCCAGGTGGTATGTGAGTGAGGTGAGCACATGCGGTTCGAGGACTTTGGAGAGGAAAGGGAGCTGGGAGATTGGCCGAAAGTTCATTAGATTCTTAATGTTTGCCCCGGGTTTGTTCAAGAGGGGAATCACGCGCGCCTCCTTGAAGTCTCTCAGGACTACTCCAGTTTCGAGGGAAGAGTTCAGTAGTGATAGGATCTCATCTTTAATCCCCGGGAGGGCCATCTTGTAGGTCCTGGGCGGACATGGGTCTGCTGGTGAACCAGACTTCACGCTCCCCAGTAGTAAGGCAAGTGTTTCAGGCGCAAGCGGGGGAAATAAGGTAAGGACCTCCTCTACGGTAGAACATGCGGGAATAGGTTCCAGGGGAAACAGGAGCTGTGGCGTGTCTTTAATTGTAATCAAGAGGTCCTCCACTTTACAGATAAAGAAGGCTTGAAAATTATCACAGTCTTCAATCCCAAAAGAAGGCTTCTGTTCTTTAACCGTCTAAGTTCTTTAAGGACTTTAAACGTTTCTTTTTGCGTATTTAGATCAGAAGTTATTTTGTTTTCGTAAAAGACAGCTTTCCTCATTAGGATGGCCTTTTTATATGTGGCAAAAGCTTCAAGATACTTTGAATGGGCAATTGGATCATATACTTTCCGCCAGGCTCTTTCGCTTTGGCGGAGCTATTGTTTAAGGCTCCGGAGGTCCTCATTAAACCATGGGGCTCCCTTCCCCTTACGTTTTTTCTTTTCTCTACATGCGGGTGCTAGCGTATCAATGGCTATGTTTATTCTTTCCATAAGGGCGGTATTTTGTGCGTCAGGGTTCCCCGGCGGGTAATCTGGCGGGCTAGGTCTTCTAAGAGCAGAGACCAAGTCATCTGCCCTTATTTTATTCCAGCTCCTGATTGTTTTCTAACTAGGGGGTGGTGAAACTCCCTGCTTGGGGGGGTTGGATAGTGCCGCAGATAAGCGAGTGGTCAGACCATGCACATGGACTGATGACTGGGGGGCCCATAAGGGGCTGAGAGGACCACACTAAATCCAGTGTGTGTCCTTTTTCGTGTGTGGGACCTATAACAGATTGATGAAGTCCTAAAGCGGTCAAGGCCTCATCCAATTGACTTGCTTGACTTTCCTTGGGAGAGAGTTCCCAATGGAAATTAAAATCTTGCCGTATAAGGAGACATTGATAGGGTGAACACAGATCGTGAGCCAGTTCCGACAGCCACTTAGTGAATTTGGGCGGGGTTTTTGACGGACGGTACACGATCAGGACGGTAACACATGTGGAGGCAGTGTGTAGTTTTGCCCCTAATATTTCCGCTCCCTCAATGCTTTCTGTAAGTAGGATCTCAGCCTTCAGGGAATTTTTATGGAGTAAAGCCACCCCTCCCCCTCGAGGACTGCCCGGCCTATTGTGATAGAGGGCCGCGTAGTTGGGGGAATGGATGCCACAAGATCCGGTGAAGATGCATCCTCCAACCAGGTCTCCGTGATACCCAGGATGTCGATCGTTTCATCTTGCAGTAATGTAAATACCTCCAAATGGTGTTTTTGTAATGATCGAGTGTTCAATGTGGCAAATATGAGGGCAGGGGTTTTGTGGGTGCTAGGAGGGCTCAGCGGTTTACCAGTATCCCTCTGGGTGGATGACCTTAGCCGCCCTTCCGTTTTGAGCAGGGTTGCTGCCTTGTCGGCCAGGGGTACTCGTCGGCTCTTTTGCCGGTGAAGTTCTGCCAAAGAGTATGTAGGGCCCCTGGCAGGGGTTCTGGCCCCTGGGCCCGGTAGGGCGCGGACGGGCGCAGACGGGCTTGCTTTTGGCCCGCATTCGGCACGCCGCCGGCTCGCCCGCTGCGCTCGCCCGCTGCGTGCTTGTGCCAACATGAATAAGGTTGTGTGATGACCTGTCAAAATTGATACCCGAGATAAAGTGATTCCTTATAGGAGATCCTTGCCACTTGTTAGATGGTATGCTGAAAGCATCTTTACAATCTTCAGAGTTAATGAGGGATGCTATTGACTTTTTAGTCCATTCTGGTGCACTGTTTTCTTCTGCACAGGAACCAAAACGCAAAGATTTATCATGTTGTGCTTTGTGTGGCATCAAAGAAAGTGTCATCCCAACTGTGACCCTTAGCTGATAGTTCTCAGTCCAAGGGGCTATGAATACTATATTATCCATGTGGCAACCGTGCACACAATGTTTGCTGAGCGAAAAAACTACAACTCTCCCCATGTCTCTTAACCTAGAACCGTGGAGAGATCAGACACCCAGACCCAGCACAGCTCAACTTTGCAATCTGGTGGGGGGGGATGGTGTAGGAGAATGGTGTGGTGGAGAAGGTGGAGGAGGAGGTGATAGAGAAGGAAACCTAAGTGGAGAAGTGGCAATGTCCCTTTTCTTTGGTGGTGGAGACGGTGCAGTCGTATACAGTGGTCTCTTTGAGCAGAGGATGAGCTGACCCGTTTTAGGATCTTTTATGAGAGTTTTTGTTTAGGATCTGGCCTAAAAAGCTCTTCAGATGGATGCTGGTCTTTCGGTGCCGACTTTTTAGGTTCTGCTGCCTTATGGGGCACAGTCTCTGGCACTGTTGTTCCTTCGGCTTCGAACTGTGATGTTTTACAGTCTCTGTATGTGAAACCAGTGTTTTCTTGGGTTCCAAATGTTTTTTCGGATCTGAAGTTTTCGTCTCCGAAGGTTGTTCTGAACCTTTCGGGAGCGGCTTCTTGCTCGGCTTCGAGTGTTTTTTTGGAGTCGAAGGGTCGGTGGTTGGTTTCGGTGCAGAGTGCTTCGATGTAGAGGCAGTGTTCTGCGCGGAGGAGGAGGGTGTTTTCTTTTTCGTGCCGGTGAGTGAGTTTCGGTACCGACGGCAGGCCTACTCGAGCCAGAGTGGCCTCCGGGCTTAATAGGCTTCTTTGCTGAGCCAGAGGGCGGGGAATAGGAAGCAGTCTCTCGGTGTGCACCTGGACCCGAAGGTAAAGGTGTGACCGAAGCCTTTTTGGATGATGTATGGAGGGGGGTTGGGGTCGACGTCATTACTTATGACCCGCTGCGCCGGAGTGAGGTCTTCGATTTCCGAGTTCTCGGCTTCGTAGGCGGTGTTCTTAGACCCGCTCCTGTTCTGGAACGTTGAAGCCCTCTTGGAAGATGTCATCAGAAATGGATGTCTACGAGCAAGCCATTGTTCTTCGAGCTCGACGATCTCGAATGGTCTTCTTGGAGCGGAAGGAAGCACAAGCTGTTTCTGGCCTCGTGCTCCGGTGAAAGGCACAGATTACACACCTCATGTAGATCGGGGTGGGGAAACTTCGACCCACATCGAGGACACTTCTTGAATGGAGTCCTTTCCATGAGCCAGATGCTAAGGCCCAGGTAGGCCCGAAGGCCCTCGTCGACAATCTGAATCGAGGACTTCGACATTGTGAGATGCACGACGAGTAGGGTTCGCGATCGAAAACAATACTGTAGAAAGGGTGAAGGATTGTGCGTCGAAAGTTATATCGGTAACGGCACCGAACTGAAGCGAGAGAAACACATCTGAACTCGATGGCGGAAAAAAACAATCTAAAGATGGAGCAGATGCCCATGCGCACTATCATCCAAAGGAGGAGTCACCTTTCTCGTGACTTCAAAACACTTCTCCAAGACAAAAACAAGTGCAAACATCCGGGCCCAACACCAGATGGCGATCTATGCATAGTGTGTGACCTGCAGCTCATATGCCTCAAACACATTATTTACCTGTTTGCAATACTGTAGATCACATGTTGTGCACACTACGGGCTCGAACATTTCAAGTAGATTTTCTCACATTTTTTAGTTTTGCATTGAGTGTCATCCAAAAGCACAGACTTCACACCAAGCTTAGTTCTATCCCTAAATGTTAGAGTGATAATGGGAAGCATTATAATGTCTGAGAACCAGAGAAAGAACATCTGTTGATAAAATTGACAAGCATTAATAAGAATACCACATGTGCTGCTGTGTGTTTTTGGCTTGTAGTGATGTAGTTTCACATGCACCCCAAGGACCGCCACAGGTGCAAACTGATTGTGACAAGTTAAACATTTACAGAATGTGCTACTGTAGATGTATGCTGTGAATATACTGAACAACATATAGCAAAGGCCTGAGCAACAGCAGAAGACCTGTGGAACAATGTTTAAGCATAATTTGTCTAATGTGTGTTTGTCAGACAGAAGTGCTCAGCGAATCTGTTGACAGATGATCAAGTTGCAGCTTTGTGTGCTAATGGGATATTGCCCATAAAAGCCTTTCTTGTAAGTAGAATGTGTCATGTGTACAGTGTGTTTTGCTTTATCCTAACAAAACGGAGCACATTTTACATTCAGCGTTGTAGGGTCAGCCTTTGAAATTGGGTTACCAAAACTTTATCTCTGCAAATTTAACATTTGCTTGATTTTTCTGGGAGACTTGGTATGGTGAACATAGTAGATAATAAAAAAGATTCACGTTGCAAAATGGGCCTTCTCATGAGCTTTGTACACTCTAAAATCATAGCCGTTGAGGCCTGGGTGAGAGTGAGAGTGAGTGAGTGTGTTCTTGCCACATTTCCGGATTACATACGGAATAAGTGGCAGTAGGGGCAAAGCAAATGCAAATATCCCTTACCAGCTGATCAATAGAGCACAACCGATCGTCTGTGATTTACCGCACACTGAAGTGAGGTTTTGGATTTTTTTAAAGAAACATTTCTGCAACAGGAACCTTAATACTTTCTGTGTCTTTTTTTCATCTTTTCCAACAATTTATCCACCTGAAGCGTAAAGGTGTTCACTGTCACACAGAAGCCTGATAAAGCGTGATTGGCTTAGTGTCTGTTTTCCACCTCCTTATCCAAGAATGGCAGAGCAGTAAGAATGCTGGTGTTCACTTGTCTGGGGGCAGAATGCTTCTTATACAAACAAATATTGGCACTAGAGATTGATTTCTTATTTTCCCCTCCTGCATAACCTCCTTTGGCCTTTTTTTATACTCAGCAAGTAGACCCTGGAGCAACTCCTCTTCTGCTCTCGTTATTGCCCACCATATCTGGAAAGCAGGGTGATATACCATTAAGCGGCTACCTCAACACTGCATGCTTGCCTGCAGCATCTGCTTTCTTACTTTCATTGTCGTGGGAAATGTCTCACTTAAGGGTTCTTGTGAGTGCTCGTTTTTAGAATGCGTGGTCTGTTATGCCTTGGAAAGGGGCTTGTTGAAGAAGTTGTTGCTCATCAGTGCACGCAGGAACATTGAAATCAATCTCTGCTCCACCTATAATGGGTCCTTTAGCCCTGAATCTTGATACTGGATTTTCCCCCTGGAGTTCAACCTGAAAAATAGCATTGGCTCCCAGGCAGGGAACTGCCCCAAGAGCACCATGGCTTGACCAATGCCCCTCTGGGGAACATTCTCTGTGTGAGGAGGGCCATTGTCTCATGGAAACCATGGGCTCTGGCCTCTGTAATGATGTTGGAAATGCAAAGTGAGATCCTAGACCTGATTGATGGAGGGCTCTGGAGAACCTTTGTCTCTGAAGCTAGAATCTTCAGAAGACATGTAAAGAGAACTTCATTCCTGGAGGGCTTCCTCATTACCAGTGCAACCGCAGAAAGGTAGAGCCGTGGTGCTGCATAACGGACCATAAGCCCACCTCCTATCCCAGACAACCTGCTGTGTCTCTTTAAGAGAAGGTGTTACATGCCAAGCAAACGCTCTTGTTGTGGTCCCTCTGCAGACTGGTTACTGACCCAATGTATGTCTGACCACAGGAATGTATTATACAAGAGGAGCAGTAAATGGGTTACTCTGATAGCATCTGGACCCAGGTTTGTCAAACTATTCTGGTCTGAAGCAGTCAAAGGTCACAAAATGTACTTCAGTCGCGGAAGACTCGTGCCCTGTGCCTCTGGTGCGGAATCTGGACTTTGATGTGAAGTGGTAACGGTGCACTTTAAAACACCTTTGAACTCAATGGTAAAAAAAATGTTTTAATGGAAGGTGGGGGTCTGTGACCTGGTGCATTTCAGGGGTGGTATCAAGAGTCCACTGGCAAAAAAGAACACTTCTTTATAGAAGAACGTGCAACGTCCAAGCCCAACTTTAGATGAGAGAAGTCTGCCTAGCACGTGAACATCTTCATTCTTAAAATTTGCAGAAAAGAAAAGCATTGGATTCAACACTTTAAATGCTAATATCCATGGTAATAAATTAATGTTTTGGTGGTTTCTGAACCTTTTCAATCATTATTTGAACTTATGAGAATGTTTTTACTTTTACAGTACATTCTAAGAATATCTAAGCATGCACCAAATTTAAAGCCTCTTAGGAGAAATGTAGTTGTATATAGGTGCAATTTCCTCAAGGCAGATACCAACAATCTGGGATACTGAATATTCATGCATTTATTTCCGTATTTTAGATTTTTTTTTAATAGAATATGCAGATTCTGAAAAGATGGATTTCTTTTGTTTTTTTAAGTACATCACCATTTTTACAATGTTTCCTGGTACTTGACTGGATTACAACTTTTCTCCCTCTCTGGTACCATGAACTAACACTTTTTGCTTGTGAGGGTTTTCATTTAGTAATTTTCCAGATTGGGTTTAGATGCAGCAAAAAAGACCCCGATTATAAGCAGCCAAAAAAAAAAGGAAGTTCCCTACCCTTTCAGTTTTCAATAAAGGAATATTGATATGCCGGGAGACGGGAAAATATAGGGCATTACAACGGAGACCCTGAAAGACCCTTTAGAAATGAGGAATCGCTGAGGGAAATTTCGAATCCGATTCTAACAGTATTTTCAAAATTTCCCCAAAAAACTCAATATATTGGCTGCTTTCAGCAACCTCTCCGTGTGAACATAAAAGGATCTGTTAAAACACCACAAATCTTCTAATTGTGATGGGTCAGTAACCGCTGTTACCAGCCATATTAGAATTAGGAGGCAACTTTTAATGAGGGCTTAAAAGTTTTTGGATACATTATTTTTAGGCCTATGGAACTTGGTGGATGTTTCTCCTTCCTATCCTGCTGCTGATCGGGGCCTGTGAACTGACTAGAGGCCCTGGAAACCGCCACTCACCCATCCATGGCTGCCACTATGATAGATCACAATTATATTAAGGGAAAATTGTTGCATCCCAGGAAAAAACATTGGGAGCTTTTTTTGAGTTTTTACATCATACAAAAATACATTAAGAGAGTCATTACATTACTGCTACTCGGAAGAACATTTAATTACCAGCTTCACAATGACTCATGTAATTTACAAATACATATATATATATAGGTCTGCTTCAGACATGCAAACAAAGGTTAATTATTAAAAATATAAAGAATAGGAAGAAATATAATGAAAATGACACACACTAAACCAAAAATACAAAAACAAATACAAAATTAAGAACAAAGACGTAAAATAAATCAATACTAAAAGTAGAAAAAATGTGGAAGTCAACAATTAACAAAAAGATGTCGAGCTATGTACCGCTGCTGCCGGAGTGAGGGCGTTCCAGTCCAAGAAAGCTGTGCCCAGAAGAAGGGGCCAAGACTCACACAAGCCTGCGAGGACTATAAAGCGTAGGCCGACAGAGGCTGGGCCCACTCTCGTGTTCTTTTTTTTTTTGGGCCCTAATAAATATAATTGGGACACTGTTGTCAGCTGAAGATCTCAGCCACAAGACTGTAAGGGGTCCAGTGAGAAGTAAGTTGTTTTTCCGTACATGGTTCTCTGTTCTTTGTGGTGTTTGTTAGCTGGTTTGCCAGTACTTAGCAGTATGGGTAAACGTAAGGTTGATGGTATAAAGCCAACAACGTAATCAATTAGTATCCCTAAGTGATCTACTATAGACACCTTTCTTTTCCGCACCATTGGAGCTACATCTGAAGAAATAGATCTGGCTGAACGGGGCATGTCCCTGAGTGCGACTGGCAACAAGGGCCAGTTGAATGTATAATACCGGCCAAGGAGCAGTCTGGTCTGGGTAAAGACCAAGATGGTCAGAATGCAGGATGCACCAATCGGTCCAAGAATACTAGCCTGTCAAATACCTACTGTGCTAGAAACTGTAACAATTTCAATATCGATATCACCATACCAGGCCGCTACAACTATAGCTCCAAACACTGCCCGTCCACCCGCAGCTAAACGTAAAAGAGAGACACAAAACAATACTTCTGTTAATCTGAGCTCCCCGAACATACCTTTTCTGCAAGGGATGACAGATAACTGTAACCCTATGGATAAACCAGCTTGGGCTCCATGTGGGAGAAGCTAACAGCTGTTATAAATGATCTATTAATGCCCCTCAAAGACAGACTGAGAAGACTGGAGGTTGAAATGAAAAATGTCACTTACTTTGGCGTAACACTATCGAATGTGGGCTCAGTAAATGAGGGGGGAGGGGGAAAGGGAGGATCACGAGTACCAGATCTGAGACAGAATAATGTAACAGGTGGCATGCTCGCCTATGCAGAGACTATGGCCTATTATAGTCAAGCTCTAGTACGTAATGTGGATGACAATGTGCACCTCCCCAATATCAATATGCTTCATAGGAGTTAGTAACTATTAATCTGCCACCTGCCTGTTGACCATACGTAGCAGTACTGGTTAATGTCCCCCCCCCCGTTGAAACAAGTGGCTAGGGAGACTACGGAATGTTTTAAGAACAAAGTGGTTCACTGGCTTAGCTCCAAACGCTCATTGTCACTTGTTAGCGAACACAAAATTTTGTTTACAAGGAGAGTGGGGTGAACAATTTTGACTGTGACTATATAGTTATTAATTTTCAGAACACCAGGGTTGCTAGAGGCATCTACATAAAGGTGGGGCCACCTACAACGGCTGCTCGAGGTATGGGTATACTACCTTTGTTTTTTTTTTTATCGACATTGACGGAGTTTAGGCCAACATCATAACAGTGCCCGAAACCTGCAGATACCAAGGGTGTAGAATAGAAATTCAGTAGTTATAGTTACCAGAGCTAACTATAACCTCCACCCCCACAATGCACTGCTCATGACCCAACTTATCACATCACTTTGGGCCAGATGTAGGCAAAATCAAATTTGCGAATCATTAATATCGAATTTTACTGATTCGCTATTAGGGACTTGCAAAAATATTTGTAAGTAGGAATCTCTAAAATATTAGCGATTCCTTAATATTCCTTAATCGCAAATTGAGATTCGCTAATAAGGAATCCCTATCCATTCATTTCTATGGGCTAGGAGGCCCATAGGAATTAATGGGAAGATATTCACTATTTGCGATTCGCTATTAAAGAATCGCAAATAGCAGGAGCTATTTCAAGGGTGCCAGTGTGTCAAAAGGACACCCTGTTGCACCCCTGAAATGTGCATGTGTGCACATGTGGCGCACATACATTCCCTAAGGGCATGAATGTGTGCCACATGGCACTTTAAAAAAAGCAAAAAAGTGCTTTTTTACAGGAAATCACTAATAGCCACTAACTTGAAGTTGGTGGTAATTAGCGATTCCTTAAGGCTAAAATGCACTTTCTTTTGTGCTACTTACATTGCATTTAAGGAATCGCAATATGCGATTTCTTCCAATATCCAATCATTTTCATTTCAACTCTATTTACAAATGAAGATTCCTGAGCACACTACGGTCTTACACCATGTCCTGTGTGTCCACGGTGCATATCTGTGCGAGACACTTCATTTTTAGTGCAGGATAAGGGTATTTGATGTCTTCCCTATGTACACTGTGAATATTGGTGTCTGATATCGTTCCGATGTGCACTGTGAATATTGATGTTTTTTGTCCCTTTGTGCACTGTGAATACTGGCGTTTTATATCATCCCTATGTGCACTGTGAATATTGGATTATGATATCATCCTTATGCTTGTTTTTGCAGTAACACACTAGTGTGAATATGTGAGCGCGGCGGCTCCAGACCGCGGAGACGACGCACCGCTTACCATTAAATCAAGGACCCGCAAGAGTGGAAAACGTCATTGTTGTTTGGGAGCAGCAGGCACTTGAATTAGGAATGCCTAGTTTTATCCTGAAGCTCACTGGAGGGCTGTAAACTTTTGTCCCAAATCACTTTGCAGCAGCCACACCCACTGGAGGGTTGTAAAAAGAATGGGAATTACTACATATCCCAGCGTGCATTGTCAAATGACTTTTCTTATCATGTAGGCACACCGGAAGCGGAGGTATATAAAAAAGCACGCTGGGCAGGATATGCTGCAACGGGCCTCTGAAGAGAAGCCAAAATGCTTCGAAACGCATAAGGCCAGGGACCTTACATGGGGATGGAAAGCTGGATTCCTTTAGAAATTAAGTTTGAAACTTACCTGCAGCGAAGTGCAGTCTTGTGACTGGGCAAAACCAAGAGTGAAAATATAAATAAAAAATAAAAAAATAAAAATATATATTTGCAAAAAAGAAGAGAACTCTGGGTAGTTCTCAGTTTAGGTGGAAAGCAGCTCCTGTTAGAGCACTCTCAAAACCAGCGACACTCTAGATCTGCTCGCCTCAAATGTCTGCTTTTCTATCAAAGTTTTTAAGCATAGGATTAGCACAGTGCTATCCACGCCGAGATAGAAATGGACAAAGTCTTCTGCTCGAACAGGAACTGCTTTCCACCTAAATTGAGAACTACCCTGAGTTCTCTTCTTCTTTTTTGCATAATTTATGCGTCACTCTATGCTTGAAAGGTTTTTTTTTGGATACAATATATATATATAAAAATATATATATATATATATAAAAATAAAAATATATATATAATATATATTTATTTTTTTCCACTGGTTTCAGGGGTGTTCTAGTTAGCTGAACATTTCACTTGTACAAAACGATAAAAATTCCTCCATTGTAGTTAGTTCTGCTAACTATAACTCACGCTCCTGAAATGCACTGCTGATGACGTCACATATTACATCACTCATGACATGGTCAGTGACATCACTGATGACATCATCTAGTGACTGTTTCTGTAAAATGTAAATATGTTTAACATAGATATAGGGAAAGGCGTATTGAAGAACGAGTGGGTGTCTAAGTGTCTGAATGGATGATTTAGTAGGTGCCTGGCTGACTATAAGTGAGCGATAAAACGTATCTTACTGAATGCATGGGTTAGTGACTAAACTGTGTGAATGTCTGTATCCGTCTGTCTGTTGGTGTGTAACCGGCTACATGGGTTTGTGAATAGCTACTCAAGTGTCTATATGTATTATTGATTGGTTGTCTGAGTATCTGTATGGGTGTCTGAGTGTTTGTGGGTGGGGTGTGTGTGACTGTGCATAGATGTGTGAGTGGGTGATTCACTGGGTGTATGGTTTCAAGAGTGCATCTGTGATGGACTGTAAGGGTGGATGAGTGTGTGTATGGGTGTGTTAGTGAGCGAATGTATATCTCAGTGGTACATGTGTGAGTAACTAGTAGCGCGCAACTAGCCTAAAAAGCGCTTCGACGGGGTAGTAAGCGCTATACAAATGCAATTACAATACAATACATATGTGAAAGGCAGTTTATATGTGCGTTGGAGTATATAAATGGCTATAAGTGAGTGTGTGATTCTGAGTGGCTGTATGGATGAGTGTGTGATTGTATAAGAGCGTAAGAATCTGCTAGTATTTGTATGAGTGATTGAGCTGGTGTGTGTATAACTGTATAGGTGAGTAAATGGCAGTGTGATTAATTATTTGCATGACTGACTAGGTGTGTGAGTACCTCTAAGGATGAGTGGTGGTGTGTGAGTGTTTATATAGGTGTAGGAGTGCATATGATAGTCAAGGACTAAGTGACTATAAGTATGAGTGACTGTACAGGTGAGTGAGTGGATGAGTGTGTAAAACTAAGAATCATTGAGTGTGTATGTAGTTATTGCTGTTGGAGTGTCTATGGTTTTGAGAATAGCAGTCTGTAATTTAGAGTGGGTGTATCAAAGGTTAGATTAGGGAGTGAGAAGATGCATCAATTTAGCACATGGATGATGTCATTAGTGATGTCATCAGTGATGTAATTTGAGATGTCACCAGTGATGTCACTGTCTATGTCATGAGTGATGTAATATGTGACATCATCAGCAGTGCATTGCAGGGGCACAGGTTATAGTTAGCAGAACTAACTATAACAGAGGAATTTCTATGGTTTTGTACGAGTGAAATGTCCAGCTAACTATAACACCCCTGAAACCTATGGTTTTTTCAGTGAATTTCTAAGGTTTTTTAAATGCTAATTTCTAACTATAACCTGTCTGAAACCTATGGTTTTTTCAGTGAATATCAAAGGTTTTCCAAATGCTAGTTTCTTACTATGCCTACAGAGGTAGTACATGTGAAGAAAGAAGAAAAAACGCAAAGAAAGAAGCAAAAGAAATGCAGAAAGAAGCAAAAGAAATGCAGAAAGAAGCAACAGAAGTCCACAAAGACGAAGAAAAGTCCAGGAAGAAGCAAGACATGTGCAGAAAGAACCACTAGAGGAACAGAAAGAGGCCTTGTTACAAAATCATCCTGTGCCCACAACTTTTTCAGATGGGCACTGGTGGTAACTGACTGACCTAGCGCCAGTGGTATTCTAAAAGACACTTAGAAAGCAGGGAAAACACCTACATACACTAGGGAACACTATGCGTTGGGGTACCCCTGTGATTAGCATGACCTCCTCTGTAAGGCCCTTGTACATAATAGGGCAGGGGAATTAAAACTACCTCTTAAAATGCGCTACGGGCACGTTTGCACAGTGGTGAAGGGGGGGCCTGAGGTGACGTGTGCACACACGCTCTGTGGCCGTTTTCAGTTGGGAGATTAAGTCCCCTTGAATCCTGACAGTCCCTGGGGTCCAACTAGCCAACCAGGTACCTCCAGTAAGCGCCACAGAGCTGCATTGCAGAGAGGTGTAAAAAGGGGCGTACTCTGGACCACCTCTCTGCAACGCAGGCCTCTTGCACTTACTGGAGGTACCTGGTGGGCTAATTGGCCGCCAGTGGCCCTCAGGATTGAAGGGGAATTAAACCCCCAACTTAAAACGCGCCACAGGGCGTGTTTGCACACATGTCACCTCAGGCCCCGCCCCCTCCCTTCACCACTGTGCAATCGCGCCCTGTGGCGCGTTTCCAGTTGGGGGATTAATTCCCCTTGAATGCTAAGGGTCCCTGGGGGCCAACTAGCCCACCAGGTACCTCCATTATGTGCCAGGGAGCTGCGTTGCAGAGAGGTGTTCAGAGGCCACACCCCTTTTTACACCTCTCTGCAACGCAGCTCTGTGGCGCTTACTGGAGGTACCTGGTGGGCTAGTTGGCACACAGGGCCCCTCATGATTGAGGAGGAATTAATTCCCCAACTTGAAACGCGGCACAGGGCCCGTTTGTACACGTCACCTCAGGCCACGCCCCTTGTACATGTACATGTATTTATATAGCGCAAACCACCCACATCGCAGGCATCTAAGCGCTTGCTTAGGGAACCCGTCCTGGTATTCCCCTGTGAGATAACCCAGGCAGGGTATCCACAAGGTGAAAGCCAGGCATCCCGATGCGAGGGGCCGTTGTGGAGATTAAGCAAGCTATTGCCCAGAGTCGCAGAGTGTGAACCCGTGAGTCGAGTAGTCACCGGAGCGAGAATTATCGAGTCCGTGGAATTATTGAGCCCAAGCCCCGTCGAGGCGGGGAATTGAACCCTGGTCCAGGGCCGATCTCAGCTTCCGGGTCTGCCGCCTCTAACCCCTGAGCCACACTTCTCCACTGTGCAACGCACCCCATGGCACGTTTTAAGTCTCCTTGAATCCTGATGGTCCCTGGGGTCCAACTAGGCCACCAGGTACCTCCAGTAAGCACCACAGAGCTGCGCTGCAGAGAGGTGTAAAAATGGGCACGGCCTCAGACCACCTCTCTGCAACGCAGCCTTGTGGTGCTAACTGGAGGTACCTGGTGGGCTAGTTAGTCCCAGGGACCCTCAGGATTGTAGGGGAAATAATTCCTCACCCCAAAACGCGCCACAGGTCGCGTTTGCATAGTGTTGGTGGGAGGGGGCAGACGCTTGCGGCACGATGCCGGCCTTTTTAAAATTCTTTTATAGAAGGGGGGCTGTGTGGCCCCCCTTCCTTTCCTGTTTTTTGGGCCCTGGGGACCCCATCCCCCAGGGTCCAACCCCTAATTTTGATTTGGTGTATTTTTAAATTGGGAAGGGGCCGTGTGGGCCCCCTTCCCGAGGCCATTTTCGGCCCGGGGACATGACCACTTAATTTTTTTTAAATATATTTACAAAGGAGGGGAGCTTTGTGGGCCCCCTCCTGAGGCTTCTTTTAGCCCAGGGGACCCCATCTCCCAGGGCTCTGCCTCGTTTTAATTTTTTATTTTTTTGAGGGAGGGGTACCGCGTGGACCCCCCCTTCCCGGGCCACTTCTAGCCCCGGAGACCCCATCCCCTGGGGCTGGCCCGCTCCGTGGGGGACCGCGGGGGGAGCCTCAATGCCCCCACGGTCCCGCCGGCATTGCTATTCCACTTGGGGAGCTGCTGACATGCAGCTCCCTGTGTGGAAAAGCAATTTTGCTTTGCTTCATTGACGCGAGAGCAGGTTTCCCTGCTCTCGTTTCAATGAAGCGAGTGCTCCCGCCCTGTCATCGCAAACAGCAGTGTCCCGGGGGTGGGCACCCCGGGACACTGCAGGAGCCGGCTTTGGGGGGTGGCGGCCCCAGGGCCATCACTGGTCCAGGAGGGGGGCTGAGTGGCCCCTCTCCCACCATTGACAAAACCCCGGGGAGGTGGTGGGCCCCGGGGCTTGGGGGTCCATAACGGACCCCCAAATTTGAACAATTAGAGCCCCGAGGGTGGCAGCAACAGGGGCTGCCCACCGCAAATATTTATGCAAAGCCCAGAGGGTGGCGGTCCCTGGGGCAGTGTGGGTGGATTGGGCCACCCCACACATTTTTTTACATGCCCCTGGGACTTGCCACACCAGGGGGCTAATTAATAATGAAGCGTGGAAACCCGCGCTTTGGTTTTTTTTATTTTCACGGCCGGATCCGTGGATCCTCCGTGCATCTCGACAATTTGTTTTTTTAAACATGCTTTTTTGGGCCCTGGGGGTCCTTGTGGGACCCCCCTAAGCAGGCCTAGGGGGTCTGGGTGTTTCTACCCTGCCCCCTTATCTTGTTTTACGCATTTGTTTCCCTGGTTTCTTGTGTCTTGGTTGTATCGAGGCAAAAGATGGCTGCCAACACTTCCTGGTTTGAAGTGTTGACAGCCAATTAGAATGCAGCTAATGATCGGCAGGGTGCGCGGATCCTCCGTGTCTCTATATATCAAAACTTTTTTTTTTTATTCTCTCAGCCACTACTGAACGGATTTACACCATTTAAGAAAAAGAGTGGTTTCTGAAACAAGGGCTACCTTTTTGCTCAATTTGGTGAAATTCTGTTCAGCAGTTCGGGCTGTAACTTTGTCTAAAGTTTCCTGAGGGAGTTAACTTCGAGAAAACACGTTTTGGGACCCCCTTTTTTCTCGGCCCCCGCTTGCTAAATCACCCCGAAACTTTCAAGATAACAGCGGACCGGAGCGGCCCACTAGTTTTGAAAATTTTGCAAAGATTCGTCAACCGGCGTCAAAGTTATTGGGAAAAGAAAAAACGCTTTTTGAATACTAACAAGGTCCTAACTATATATATATATATATATATTTTTTCAACACACGCAAACAAATTTTTATTAAAAAACCTAGTTTTAAAACAAAAAAATACTGAAATTCATATGTTACATAAGTTAGACCTGTAACAGAATCTAGTATAACTTAAAGCGCTGTAGATTTTAGACGTCCGTGATTGTGGGTTTTAAAATGGCAAGGTTTTTTTCTATTAAAAGACCTACTTATAACTTCACTCTAACCTTAGTTTCTTTCAGTGAATTGCAACTTTTTTTAAAAACAAAAAGTAATGTTTTAGTACATTACATCTGCGGCCAACCCTCCGTTGTGCACGTCCTTAGGACAGCCCCAGCGGCCAACCCCAGGCTGGCAGACAAAACATTTCTTTTCAGGTTGTGGAAAGCCATTCACAGCATGAGCTTCAGTTGGAGCGTTTCACTCCTGTGGCAGCAATATCGTCAATAGGAAAAAAGCTCACTCAGCTAGTCGGAACCCTCTATTTCTTTCAATCTGAGGTCCCCTGGGATAAAATATCAACATATCTATACATTTTTAACCTTCAGAAACAAGTGAACTGATTTAAACCAAATCACAAAAGGCACGCTTCTATATTAAAATCTAGCTTTCTGCTAACAGCGTAATTCTGTTTTCTCTGTATCGTCTTTTTTTCTGATGGAAATAGCATGGGGGGCGGGGAAATGACTTGAGAAACCCCTCCATATCTCAGCCCCCGCTTGCTGGATCACATCACAACTTCCCAAGAACAAACTGAGGTGGATGAACTTTTAATTTTTACAGTTGTGCAATGGGAGGTTCCCTGCCAGCAAGAGCACAAGCAGGGAAAGCAATGTCGCCTCCCACCAGGCTGGAGCATTTTTGAAACTCCCACCAGGACAAAGCAGGCGAGTGTTCCCTAACTACGCCCTTGCCAGCAGGTGAAACTGTGTCCTGTGGAGGCTTCTCTGGGACGCAGTAAGTGCGACTGGGATGGGGACCCTGGGGCCTTTCAAGGCTCGAGTGAGTGGGGCTACAGGCCGCCTCTCCTTTTAAATATTAACAGCCTTAGGGGAAGGGGTCCTTGGAGCCTTTGGGGAGGGAGGTTGTGTGCCACCTTCTCCTTTATTTTGTTCTTGGTCCTGGGGCCGAATTCTCACTCCGATAGGGAGGCTGGGCACCCCCTCCTCTTTATTCTATCAGCCTCGAGGATGGGCTCCTAGGGGCCTCTTCGAGGCACAGGGGCATGTGCCCTGCCTCTACTTTATTTTGTATTTGGCCCTGGCACCTTTTCAGACTTTCAAATGCGACCTCATTCCCCCTGTAAGCACTAGACCACACTGCTGCAAAATGAATTCAAAATAAAGAAAAAGTTGGCCCCAGTGTGTGGGGGAGGGGAGTATCTACTCTCCTCTACATATCTTTTTTTTAGGACTCAGAACTGAGTCCTAAGATGCCTACCACCACATCTTGTCCATGTGGTGGCAGCCTTTCAGATATTTTCTTTTTATTTGTTAGGGCTGTGGATCATCAGCAGTGTGAAATATAATACATTTATAAGGCTTAATTTCTCAAAAACTACTGAATTGATTTACACCACATCAACAAAAAGAAAAATGCTACTTACTCAGTATGCATCTGTTCTTGCATATAGAGCTATAGCTGTATGCTTATGCATACAGCTCCATCTAGTGTTGGGTCCGGATGTTTGCACTTTGTTTTTGTTCGAAGAAGTCTTTCCCGTCACTAGGTAGGTGACTCCTCCTTTCAGTGAGTGTGCATGGGCATCGACTCCATCCTTAGATTGTTTTGCCGTAAAGGGTGATGATGGAGTTAGTAAGAGTAATAAAGAGATGGCCATGTATATTGTATCTAATTAAGATGTTACTGCAACAGGTAAAGGTGCTCGGGGAGGCGGTGGGTGCATTTGACTCTACAACTCTATATGCCAAGAACGCATAGCGGGTAAGTAGAATTTTCTATTCGAGGAAATGAGCTGTAGATCATATGCTTACGCATGTATGGAGTACGTAGCAGTTAACTCCCTAAGCCGTGGCTAACCTGTAGCTTTTGCAGGGGTCTGAAACAGTGTACGTAAAACTGCTTGGCCCACACTAGCTTGTCTTGGTAACACATCTACATAATAGTGTTTTGTGGAAGTGTGTGATGTAAACCATGTTGCAGCTTTGCAGAGGTCATCTATGGGTATATTTCCTAAGAATGCCATAGAGGCCCCCTGTTTGCATGTAGAATGCACTCTAGGGTGAATTGATAATGTACGTTTAGCTTTAATGTAGCATATTTGAATGCACTTAACTATCCACCTTGCAATACCTGATTTTGATATTGGATTGCCTTTATGTGGTGGAGCATAAGCAACAAAAAGTTGCTTGGTTTCCCTGAAAGATTTTGTTCTGTCTATGTAGTATAGTAATGCTCTTTTGACATCTAAGGTGTTAAGAGCACGTTCTGCCACTGAATCTGGTTAAGGGAAGAACACAGGCAGCTCAACTGATTGGTTGATATGAAAGGCAGACATGACTTTAGGTAAGAATTTGCGGTTAGTCCTTGGCACAACTTTGTGTTGGTGTATTTGTAAAAAATGGCTCATCTATGGTTAGTGCCTGAAGCTCACCCACTCTTCTCAGAGATGTGACGGCTATGAGATAGGCTACCTTCCAAGTGAGAAATTCTAGTTCACATTTGTGCAATGGCTCAAAAGGTGGACCGATGAGTCTTGTAAGATATATGTTGAGATTCCAAACTGGAGCAGGTGGGAGTCTGGGCGGGGGAATGACTCCTAAGTCCTTCCATAAATGCTTTAATAGCAGGCACTCTAAAAATAGACAAATGTTGTCTGTTTTGTAGAAAAGCAGCTATTATAGCAAGATGTAAGCGTATGGATGTGTACGCTAAATTGGAACGCTGTAGATGTAATAGACAGCAAATGATGTTTTGGATTAAAGCATCTAGCTGAATGGGATATATGATGTTACAACGCGGACTTTTACTCCGCATACTGTTACAACGCGGTTTTTACAACGCGGGTCATGTAACAACGCATGTATTTACAACGCATTTTTTTACAACGCAGGTACCTTTACAACGCGGACCATTACAACGTAAGTATTGGTAAGTATATATTAATAAGAATAATATAATAGTAACTTAATTTTAAAAGTATAATTTAATGTAATTTTAAATAATTTAATTTCCGTAAATTAATTTAAATTTAAATTAATGTTACTTTATTTTTACCCTGTACCCCTGTACCCCAAAAACTCAAAACTGACCCACAACCCCAAAAATAATGCAAAGTAATTTAATTTAATTTATTTGCTAATAAATAATTTAAATTAAAATTAAATTTAATTTATTTTTACCCTGTACCCCAAAAACTTAAAACTGACCCTGAACCCTAAAAATACCCCTTTACCCTAAAACCCAAAACTAACCCTGAACCCTAAAAATACCCCTTTACCCTAAAACCCAAAACTAACCCTGAACCCTAAAAATACCCCTTTACCCTAAAACCCAAAACTGACCCTGAACCCTAAAAATACCCCTTTACCCTAAAACCCAAAACTGTCCCTGAACCCTAAAAATACCCCTTTACCCTAAAACCCAAAACTGACCCTGAACCCTAAAAATACCCCTTTACCCTAAAACCCAAAACTGACCCTGAACCCTAAAAATACCCCTTTACCCTAAAACCCAAAACTGACCCTGAACCCTAAAAATACCCCTTTACCCTAAAACCCAAAACTGTCCCTGAACCCTAAAAATACCCCTTTACCCTAAAACCCAAAACTGACCCTGAACCCTAAAAATACCCCTTTACCCTAAAACCCAAAACTGACCCTGAACCCTAAAAATACCCCTTTACCCTAAAACCCAAAACTGACCCTGAACCCTAAAAATACCCCTTTACCCTAAAACCCAAAACTGACCCTGAACCCTAAAAATACCCCTTTACCCTAAAACCCAAAACTGACCCTGAACCCTAAAAATACCCCTTTACCCTAAAACCCAAAACTGACCCTGAACCCTAAAAATACCCCTTTACCCTAAAACCCAAAACTGACCCTGAACCCTAAAAATACCCCTTTACCCTAAAACCCAAAACTGACCCTAACCCCTAAAAATACCCCTTAACCCCAAACATATAACATTTAAAATATAACCATATACTTACCAATACTTACGTTGTAATGGTATGCGTTGTAAAGGTACCTGCGTTGTAAAAAAATGCGTTGTAAAAACATGAGTTGTAACAGTATCCGCGTTGTAATGGATGCGTTGTAACAGTAGTGCGTTGTAAAAAATGCGTTGTAACAAGTAAACACCAGCTGAATGATTTGATTTTTGTTACAATAAATGACAAACCTCTTCCACTTTGCTCCATAGCATGCTCTTGTGGTAGGGAGCCTAGCCTCTTTGATAATATTCATGCTGTCTGGCGGAAGATTAAGATAGCCAAACTCTAGGATTTCGGTACCAGATCGCAAGGTTGAGATGACTGGGATCTGGATGTCTTATCTCTCCATGGTTCTGTGTAGAAGATTGGGAGTAAGGTGTAGTTTTTGGTGAGGAACTACTGAGAGCTCCAACAGGGTTGTGAACCAGGTTTGATGGGCCCATGTGGAAGCAACTAGATTAGCATCAGGGACTGCTGTCTGAGCTTCCGAATCACTCATGGAATGAATGGGAAGCGCGGGAAAGCGTAAGCAAATATCCCTGACCAATTCATCCATAATGCATTGCCTTTGGACAATCGGTGTGGATACCTGTAGGCGAAGTTTGGGCATTTTGCCTTTAGGTGGGTGGCAAACAGATCTATCTCTGGGAAACCCCACATTTGGAAAAATGGGAGGAGAACTTGAGGGTGGAGTTTCCATTTGTGATCCGCTATCGTTGAAGTCTGAGCAGATCTGCAATTTAGTTGTTGACTCCGGGAAGGTGTTCTGCAGGGAGATATATTTTTTTGAGGTATGGACCATCTCCAGATGCTCTGGTCTAGCTGTGAGAGCAGGAAAGAATGTGTGTCCCACATTTTTATATGTAGTACATTGCTGTCATGTCTATGCGAATTAAGAAAGCTTTGCCTACTAGATGAAGTAGAAAGGTTTTCAATGCTAGAAAAATTGCTAGTAGTTCTCGATGGTTTATGTGGAGTTGTTTTTGTTGCCGAGTCCACATGACCTGAATGGTAAGTTTTTGAAGATGAGCTCCCTAACCAGTGAGTGATGTGTCTGTTAGCAATATCTGTGGAACAGGGTTGATAAATGGCCGCCCCTTGGAAAGGTTTTGAATGTTCCACCACTGCAAAGAGCGATAGGTGCATTCATCCACCAACACTATATCTGATAACTGACCTTGAGCCTGGTTCCACCGACGTGCTAAGCATTCCTGTAGGGGATGCATTTGGAGTCTTGCATATGGAACGATTAAAATGCAAGGTGCCATCATTCCCAGCAATTGCATTAACACTCAAACTAGTAATGAGTGTTGAGGTTGAAACTGCAATATTAGAGTCTGCATGTTGTGGATCCTTACTGGGTTGGGATACGCTGGAGCTTCCGGTCTATTGTGGCTCCTAGATACATTTGTGTGTTGGATTGTTGGAGATGAGACTTGGTGAGGTTTACAGTGAACCCAAGGTTGTGAAGCAGTTGGACTGTTTTGCAGGGTGGCGTAGGAAGGAAGCTCTGTTGTGAGTTGGCTTTTATTAGCCAGTCGTCATGGTAGGGGAGCACGTAAATGTGCTGTCTTCTTAGATGAAAATTGCAAAAAACACAGTTGATGGACAGAATGTAGAACAATGTCATACATTCACCCCAGTACAAGGATCTGGGCCTAAATCCATCGTTTTTTTGCACTCCACACCACCCTGGGTTAGACACTGGCTATATGCAAATCAGCTCTGACCCTGTGCCCCATGGGAACAGTCCAGTCCGAACTCTGACCGAAACCGACCCTTGGATGCTTGATTCCGGTCTGGGAAAGACATGGCTTGGTAGTTCGGACTGGACTGTTCCTATGAGGCACAGGGTCAGAGCTGATTTGCATATAGCCAGTGTTTAACCCAGGGTGGTGTGGAGTGCAAAAAAACGATGGATTTAGGCCAGATCCTTGTACTGGGGTGAATGTATGACATTGTTCTACATTCGGTCCATCAACTGTGTTTTTTGCAATTTTCACCCCGAGTGTGCTGGGTATACTCAGACGTGAGTCCCAGGCTCTCCACACCACTGGAGTCAAGCTATCCAGGCTGATAGCCAGAAACCGGTCCTTGGATGCTTGATTCCGGTCTGGGAAAGACATGGCTTGGTAGTTCGGACTGGACTGTTCCCATGAGGCACAGGGTCAGAGCTGATTTGTATATAGCCAGTGTCTAACCCAGGGTGGTGTGGAGTGCAAATAAACGATGGATTTAGGCCCAGATCCTTGTACTGGGGTGAATGTATGACATTGTTCTACATTCTGTCCATCAACTGTGTTTTTTGCAATTTTCAACCCGAGTGTGCTGGGTATACTCAGACGTAAGTTCCAGGCTCTCCACACCACTGGAGTCAAGCTATCCAGGCTGATGAAGGCTGATAGCCAGAAACCGGTCCTTGGATGCTTGATTCCGGTCTGGGAAAGACATGGCTTGGTAGTTCGGACTGGACTGTTCCCATGAGGCACAGGGTCAGATCTGATTTGCATATAACCAGTGTCTAACCCAGGGTGGTGTGGAGTGCAGAAAAACAATGGATTTAGGCCCAGATCCTTGTACTGGGGTGAATGTATGACATTGTTCTACATTCTGTCCATCAACTGTGTTTTTTGCAATTTTCACCCAGAGTGTGCTGGGTATACTCAGACGTGAGTCCCAGGCTCTCCACACCACTGGAGTCAAGCTATCCAGGTTGATGAAGGCTGATAGCCAGAAACCGGTCCTTGGAT
Organism: Lissotriton vulgaris; assembly: GCF_964263255.1. NCBI lineage: Eukaryota > Metazoa > Chordata > Amphibia > Caudata > Salamandridae > Lissotriton > Lissotriton vulgaris. The sequence goes on from NC_141687.1 coordinate 1,702,031,632, forward strand.
GCTTGATTCTGGTCTGGGAAAGACATGGCTTGGTAGTTCGGACTGGACTGTTCCCATGAGGCAGAGGGTCAGAGCTGATTTGCATATAGCCAGTGTCTAACCCAGGGTGGTGTGGAGTGCAAAAAAACGATGGATTTAGGCCCAGATCCTTGTACTGGGGTGAATGTATGACATTGTTCTACATTCTGTCCATCAACTGTGTTTTTTGCAATTTTCACCCCGAGTGTGCTGGGTATACTCAGACGTGAGTCCCAGGCTCTCCACACCACTGGAGTCAAGCTATCCAGGCTGATGAAGGCTGATAGCCAGATACCGGTCCTTGGATGCTTGATTCCGGTCTGGGAAAGACATGGCTTGGTAGTTCGGACTGGACTCTTCCCATGAGGCACAGGGTCAGAGCTGATTTGCATATAGCCAGTGTCTAACCCAGGGTGGTGTCGAGTGCAAAAAAACGATGGATTTATGCCCAGATCCTTGTACTGGGGTGAATGTATGAAATTGTTCTACATTCTGTCCATCAACTGTTTTTTTTGCAGTCTTCTTAGATGAGCCGCAACTACTGCCAGATATTTGGTGAAAACCCTTGGTGCTATAGTTACTCCGATTGGGAGAACTTTGAATTGATATTGTTATCTGTGTACCACAAACCTGAGGTATTTCCGGTAAGCAGGGTGAATGGAAATAGGCGTCCTTTAAGTTCAGAGTGGACAGAAAGTTGCCTTGCTGAAGGAGTGGGAACAGCTGTTGGAGTGTGACCATGTGAAAGTTGTCTGACTGAATGTACAGATTTAGTTCTTCAATGTCTAGTCTAGGCCTGAGAGAGCCGTCCTTTTTGGGAATTTAAAAATACAGGGAGTACACCCCAGTTCCCTGGTATTGTAATGGGACTGATTCAATAGCGTGTTTTTCCTAGAGAACTTCTTGTTTTAGGAGGGTGAGATCCTCTGGTGACATTGCATGTGATCTTGGAAGAATATTTGGAGGAGTGTCTGTAAGCTCCACGCAGTAACCATATTGGACAATTTGTAGAACCTACTTGTCTGACGTGATTGAATTCCGGACAGGTAGGAAATGGGAGAGACGTCCCCCAACAGGGATGGGAGACCGGGGGCTAGCGGAAGGAAGTCACTGTTTGCGGGGGAAGTGCTTTTGGAGTTTCCTCTGCTTCTTCCCTTACCATTGTTTCCTCTAAACCCTCCTCTGAAATAATCTCTTGAAGAGGGGGATTGGAGGTTGCCCCTGTAAGAGGAGGAGGGATTTTTAGTGGACACAGTTTCTGACCCACCCCTATAAAAGGAGCGGCGAAAGGAACCCTTATTGGCAGGCTACTGCAAAACCCTCATGGACTTTGCGACCTCAGTGTCCTTCTTCATTTTCTCCACTGAGGTATCAACAGCTGGGCTATAGAGATGCTCCTTGCAGAATGGCTGGTTAAGAATGGAGGTTTGCACCTCCGGCTTGAAGCCTGATATTCGCAGCCAAGTATGCCTGCGTAAGACTACACCGGTGTTGACTGCACGAGTTGCTGTGTCTGCTGCGTCTAGGGCACACCTAATAGATGTACTGGTGATAACTTTACCTTCTTGAATAAGGTTATTAGCCTTAGATTTGTATTCATCAGGTAAATGTTTTATGAGTTTCTCAAACTCATCGTAATGAGCCCTTCCATAACGAGCCAACAGAGCTTGAGCGTTGGCAATGCACCAGTGATTTGCTGCCTGTGAAGTCACTTTTTTGCCTGAGGCATCAATAGGTTTAGACTCCTTGTCAGGAGGAGGAGCCTCATCTGTGGTTTGTGAGTTAGCTCTCTTGCGAGCGTTGGAGACAACAAGAAAGTCTATGGGCAGCTGGCCTCTAACGTAAAGAGGGTCGGTGGGAGCGGGTATATATTTTTTATCCACCCTAGGTATAATTATTCTTGCCCTTACAGGGTCTTTAAAAACCTCATCCGTGTGTTTTAACATATCTTTGAACATTGGTAAGGTATGAGTAGATCTTTGGGAAGAAGTAAGCGTTTCAAAGAGGAAATCCTTTTCTAAAGGTTCCTTATTAAGCTCTACCCCATGATATTGAGCAGGCCTGTTAAGGAGCTCAGTGTAGTCAATGCTGTCAGCAGGTGGGGAGGGTCTGACGTGATACAAATAAGGGTCATTGTCTGTGTTTGGATCCGTATGATAATCCTCCCAAGGGTCAGAGTCCTGTGGCCTATCCTGATCCCAATCCCCATCCTCCTGTGGGTCAGGTGAAAGTGGTGGTGGTGGTGAATTTGATGGTGTGATGAGCAAGTTGGGATCAGTGGGAGAAGGAGGTGGAATATAAGGGGAAGAAGGGTTAGTACCCACACTTTCTTTTGAGAGGAATGTGATAGTCCTCTGATAGGTCAATGTTCAGTTTTTTTTGGAAGAGTGTCATGAATATGTCCTGTTTCAGGGTTGATCACCAGTTTTTTCTGCTTCAGATCCTAAGGCGGGGCATCAGGAGTAGGCTCTTTAGAGGGAGTTTTTTTCTCTTTATGTGTTGGTTTCGGCGTCAAAGGTTTCGGCTTCGAGCCTTTGGGCGTTGAAGGTTTCGGCTCTGATCCTTTCAATGTCGAAGGTGGGATCTTCAACGTTGGAGTGGGGCAGGCTCGAGCCTGAGCTGGAAGGCTTCTCTTTATGTTTCGGAGCCGGGCCCGAGAGCGAGGCATCTGAGACATTTTTAGGTGCCAACCTTGGCCCGAGGGCAGAGGAGGGACCGGAGCCTTTGTTTAATGTTGAGGGGGTAAAGAGGTAGCTTTACTCCTGGTACGCTGACCCGGAGTAACCTGCTCCTCTTCTTCCATGTCGGCCACGGAGATAAGTTCTTCTTTGGCTCCTTGAGCTTGATGTTCAGTGTTGGAATCTTCACCCAAGATGTCCGGTATGGAGACGCTGAGGTGTTGCATCTCGAGGCATCGATCCAGACGGTCACGTACTGTCTTTTTCGATCAAAACGATCCACATGCATCGCAGTTGTTTTCGTCGTGTTCTGGGAACAAGCAGAGGTTGCACACTTCATGCAAGTCGGTGCGTGGAAACTTGGCACAACACCAGGGACAGAACTTAAAGGGAGTCCATTCCACCGACTGCTACCGAGGGTAGGCCCTACGTCCTGCCACGAGTTTCCAGATTGAAGGTTTTCGAGGTGAGACCATGCGCATCGAATCGGGAACCGCTATCAATAACAATACCGTAGAGGGTAGTGGATTGCGCGTCAAAGGGGGCCGAAAACGGTACCGGAGCGCAGAAATACACATCCAAACCTGATGGCGGAAAAAAAACAATCTAAGGATGGAGTCAATGCCCATGCGCACTATCACTGAAAGGAGGAGTCGTCTACCTCATGAATATAAAGACTTCTTTGAACAAAAACAAAGTGCAAACATCTGGACCCAACACTAGATGGTGATCTATGCATAAGCATATGATCTACAGCATATGCCTCAAACATATGGCTTCTGGACTAAGATTTAGCTTTCTTCCTAATTTGGTGTAAATCTGTTAATCCGTTTGGTCACTAGTCGTGTCTAAAGGACATATGGAATAATAATTGGGAAAAACTCATCTTCAGACACCTTTCTTTTCTTGGCCCCCGCTTGGCAGATCACCCCCAAAACTTTCCAGATAAGAGCTAGGGCGGAAGAACAAATTTGGGGAAAGTTTTGTGAATACTGGTCTAATGGTGCCAAAGTAATGAGCAAATCAAAAAATAACAAACCTAACTAGAGCTACCCAGTGGAGACTGCCACCATAAGATGTATAGATATACATATATACATACGAACACCAAAAGCGTCCTGGGAAAAGAACCAGCTACTCTGGAGTTATTATGATGATAATGATAAGTTTGTCCTTTATGCATTACTACACCATTCATCCGATCGCCATGAAACTTTGGGAAGTTGTGGAGTACACTCCGCGAAGGTTTCTGTCAAAAATTTGTTTTAAAAATCAGCCCCCCAAGGCCCTCATAATCTTTAGAATACTGAAATAGACAGCGAATTTGCGAGCATTGTCGACAGGTATGACCCCCAAATGGAAATCGTTTGGTCAATCTACATCAGAAACAGGAAAGAAAAAGGCATTACGAGCTTCAGAAACAGACGAGCAACGGGAAGCAAGATAGAAGCTGTTCGAATACAAACTGCTCAAGCCCGTTCTTCTCAAACGAACAAGCAACGAGAATCAAGATTGGAAACAGATCGATTACGCACTGCTCAAGCCCACTCGAATTAAACAGTAGAGCAACCAGAGTCAAGATTGGAAAACGATCAATTACGCATATATATAATATAATACAATACATACATATACACACAAACTTATCTGCAATGTAATGGTACTCCCTATGTACTGTAAGCAATGCAGTGACGCCCAATGCAATCACTTCACGAGTAACATACATGGGCCCACTGCCATTGATGCGTCATCATTTCTGTGATCCTTCACAACTTGAGACGAAGCTCCGAGTCATAGGCCACCTGGACCACACCATAGGCTTTAAAAGAGTCATACATGGTAGGATGATAGTGTGTTTCTCCCTTGTGTCACTCCGACACTGCTGACTGAAGCCATGGAAGGAAAATGCTCCTTACCAGAATGCATCTGTTCTTGGCATGTAGAGCTGCAGAGTTACACACTGTGCATAGATCGCCACCTAGTGATGGGTCCGGATGTTTGCAGTTTGTTTTTGTCCTGAAAAGTTCTTTGGAAGTCATGAGATGGGTGACTCTTCCTTTGGACTACATTGCCCATGGGCATCGGCACCATCCTTAGATTGTTTTTCACAATTAGGGAAATGATGGAGCTTTGCAAGAAAAGGAAGGATGTCCATGTAAGCTGTATCTAATTAGGATAATATTGGAACACACAAGCGTAGGCGGGTAGGCGTGTGTAACCCTGCAGCTCTTCATGCCAAGAACAGATGCAAACTTGTAAGTAGCATTTTCCGTTCAAGGCATATGAGCTGCAGATTACACTCTGTGCATAGATTGTATAGCAGTACCCACTCTTAGCGGCGACCACCCCTATCTGCTGCAGTAGTTTGAAATAATGTTTTTTTTATAATTCTTTTTATTTAAAACAAGCATCAGTAAAAAGTACAATACAGAGGAATAATGTCATAATAGGAATCCACCATCCGGGAAATAGGAAAACAAAGGTACCGACATATTAAAGACATTAGGGAGATGGGGGTGCTTCAAAAACAACTGTTCTAGGCGGCACACAAATCTCTACCCTATATTTATTACATGGTCCCCATATCAATGCCCACTTACGGGGGCGACCCCTTGACATTAAAACAGTTTTTTCCCGAAACATACACCAGTGTCAATTATTCTTCCAGGTCTCAAGGGTGGGAGGCCGCTCATAACCCCACTGCTGGCAATATTCCTTTTCGCTATCATGAAGCTTAGTGTGGCCCATTGTGTCTGTGCAGAGTTGAGGTCCTTAGGTTCCCATACGTTGTAGAGGCATCTCCTCGCTTCTAATGGCAAGGAGACCCCCAAAACATCATGTATAGTATTGTGTATACCACTCCAGTACTCCTCAATATATCGACACTCCCAAATAATATGGAGGAACGTACCAACCAGACCACACTTCCGTCTACACATTCCGGTGTCAGACAAACCCATCCGCACAAGGCGAGGCCCCGTGACATAAACCCTATGCAATATTTTAAGCTGGACGAGTCGTAATCGCGCAGGTATAGCAACTACCTTTGGGGAGGACACAGCCAATTGCCAGTCCTCATCATCCAGTTCTATTCCGTCTCGAACCCACTTTTCCCTCAACTCTCCAAGCAGATCAGCCCTGTGTTTGATTAGCTTCTTATAAATCAGGGAGATAGTTTTTTCAGGGAGGTGACCATCCAAAATTCTATCCTCAAGAGGCGAAGCCTCCGGAAGATCCGCGTCCACAGGCAGAGCTGCTTGAAATGAGTGCCGGATTTGTGCATAGCGAAAGTACTCGGAGCTCGACAGCTCGAATTCAGCTTGCAATTCCTCAAAGGACTTAATCCTCCTTTTACCCCAGATGTCCTTGATGGTGGAGATTCCTATCAAGTCCCATTTATCAAATCCTTTCGTATTCCAGAGCTTACCCAGCAGCTCTGAGTCAAAATGTGGGGTAGGTAGGGCCTCCACAATACAGGAGGACTCCGTGATTATGTCTTTAGACGCTAAAATGACCTTCCACATGAATGAGTGGCCCTTCTTATTCGCCTCACTTGAACGGTACAGGTTTGGAAATCAGTTCTTGTCCTGGGTGCGTCTCATTTATTCGAGGCCGCTAGCTTAAATTACGGTGAATGGAGGGAGGTTAGCAACATTTGCATTGCAAAAAGTTATGAGATAGGGTTGCCCCCTCTTGCCTTGACCCTGGAGCCTCTGCCTATTTGGATTAGAGGTCAGGGGCCTCAATTAGTTAGTAGATTGGATGGATAAAATCTCCCTCTATGCCAGGGGTCTTCAAACTGTGGGGCGCAACCCCCAGGGGGTCCGTGGAGTGATGCAAAGGGGGTCGCGCTCCCAGTCACACTTCTGCTCAGGCCCACTGGCTTCAGCCCCCCTCTTCCCCTGTGTCTCAGCCCGGGCTGCTACAGTGTAACTCGAGCTGCTGGTGCCTCAGCTGGGCAGTGTCTGGAGTCTTATCTCCAGCACGCCCATCAGAGTTTCACAGGTCTTTACAGACCATTTACATATTTACATGCCTTTGTAAACTGGTTACAGAGGCTTAGTGTTTTTTTCCTGATTCCAGTACCCCCTTGGTCCCACTCTGCATATTCCTTACATTTGTATTTTACATTTACTGATGTAGTGCGAGAATGCATTTCATGAAAAGGGATATAAAGGGCCTCATTAGGATGGAGGACGGACGCAGGTCCGTCAGCCACCCCGAGGTGGAGGGACCGTCCGCAGGGGCAGCGGCGGTCCCTCCGTGCGAATTAGGATGTGACCGCCACCCTGGCGGTCACATCCTGGATATTTAACAAGGTTAAATATGCATGCTTACCATTTGCATGCACAAAACGGCAGGCCCCGCGCGGTGCCTGCCGCCTTGTACATGCATATGCTGGGGGGTACCATAGGTACCCCCCATGTGCACCCCCCACCCCCGACACCCTGGGGGCCCGCAAGGGCCCCCCCAGCAGCAAATTTCCACATGCTTTTCCACGGCGGTCAATCCGCCGCGGAAAAGCATGTATCTACACACATTGTAATTTGGCTTGCAGACACCGCCACCAAATTGCGGAAAACACCCCGCGGATCAGCGGCGGAAGGACCTTTCGTCCGCCGCTGATCCCACCGCCATCCTAATCTGGCGGTGGGTGTTTTGATGAGCCGCAGCGGTGATACCGCATCCTCCGGGCAGGCGGTGGCTTCCGCCGGCCCAGAAGATGCGGAATCACTGCAATCCTAATCGGCCCCTAAGTTGGGTTGCCAAAAGTAAAATGCCTGTGTGTGTTGTTTTAAGAGCCTGCAGAGACCTCCTCTTGACACGGAGTAGATTTATAAATAAAAAAAATGTATTCATTCATTTTGTGACTTTTCTGTGTTTGTTCTTTTTAATTATCAGTCATGGATCATTGAGGCAGTCCTAGAACACAATTAAGAGTGCTTTCTATTTATATTTGCTGTTTGAAGTATGCACATATAAGTGCTTAAAATACAGCTTTATGTGACTGTTTATATTTGTACCAACATGGGCCATCAAAATAATCTACTGGCAACCGTATCCATAAGACTGGAAGTTTGTTGCAGGATCAGCACATTATTTATTTCCTCAACCCTGCCATAATAGCAATAGTTTAACTTAGATCGTAAACCCTACGCCGCCGTTTATAACATGCTGGGTTACTTCAAGTGTCGGGGAGTGGATCCTGCATTCCGACAACTCACTCCTCCTTCACTTTCATGCTCACCCTGTCCTCATAGCAATCACAATGCACTCACACTGATCACCATGCACTCACACCATTCACCTGCTCACCCTGCACTCACAAGGATTACTCTGCACTCATAATGCACTTGCGCTGTTCACCCTGTACCTCACCCTACAGTCACACAAGCACACTACTCATCCTGCACTCTTGTGACACTTCACTCACCTGCCCCCCTCACTGCTGAATATACTACTCACTCAAACAATCCCAGTAGTGATCATACATTCATTCATCCCATTCTGAACTTGCATCCGCACCCAAATTCGTACGGCCACCTCACTCACCCTGCAGTCTCTCCTCTCACCCTACTCTCACACTGTTGCAACGCTCACCGTGCACTCAAATGGGCACTCCTGTCACCCACACAGCGCAGAGGGTTAATGTGCTTGCTACAAATAATATGTACCATGCAGATCACAGAAATGTGTGAGTAAACTATGAGTAGCGCTATAAAAAATGAAATGTTTGTCAGAAAGGTGTTATGGAGAGATGAGGTGCATTGCTGGTGTGTGGTAGTGAGGGAATTCATGGAGGAGGAAACGGGGGTGGGGCACCAAAAAAAACTGTTGCACCGGGTACAACCAGTGTTAGGGCCACCCCTGGCTGGGAGTGTTAGTACCCCTCCCCCAGAAGTTCTGGTCTAGTGGCTCCCCTGCTTCTGCAGATTATTATTATTTACATTTGTATTGCGCTACTGTTACCAAAAGAAACCCTGGGGCTAATAACCATCTGCTGCCGGAAGGCAAATGAGAAACACACAGAAGGAGATGGATAACCAGCCAAATGGGGTAACCTACAGAGCATAGAGAAAGGTTTTTATATCTTCCTAAAGGATAATCGATTCTTGGTGGAGTGAAACAAAGGAGGGTGCAAGTCCCATAACTGCGCGGCCTGCACCAAAACAGTAAGATAGACAACTCATCCCTTCTTGAATTGGGGAACAATAAGCATTGAGGCACAGGCTGTGAGGAGCATACAGGTCCGACCCGTATGCTTGGTGAGGAGAGATGAGAGGATGAGTGAGGACAGCAAGGGATTGAGAGAATTTGATTGAAGAGGTCAGGGATGAGGAGAAATGTAAATTACAGAAGATTAGTGTGGACACGCTAGAAGTGAGTGTGAGCCAAAGGTGAGGGCTTCTGTTAGAACAAAGGGGAGATATGAAAGATGAATGGGGGACCGGAGAGGTGTAAGATACAAATAGACAATAAGTTGAATGGAGAGACGAGGTGAATGAGAAGTGCTGAGGGGAACGGGTGGTGACGGGGCCAGAGAGGCCATGAGATAAATGCGAGGGACTGTTAGAATTGAGGGCAGTAAAAAGACCGAATGGCAAGAGGTGATTAAAGGTGAAGTGAGAGGTTGAATGGGGCGAGTTCATAAGTTGTAAAAAGGGGTGAAAGAAAATGGCCTGCAAAGTGAGAGGGGGATCCAGGGTTGGGAGAGGAGAGAGGGACGGAAGGGAGGGAGTGAGAGGAAAACTGCATGGGTAAACTGCTTAACTCTGCGGAAAACCGCCAGGGTTTTAAGGGACCCCTGATTCTCCCGGCCAGGGCCAGGTGAGCTTCTAATGTGGCAGCATGTATTCCTGCGGAGTGGAGGGCCCTTCACAAAGGTTGACTAGAAATCTTTCTGATGTTAATTTCTGTATTTTGGGTATAAACAAGTACTGATGGGGTGAAATCTTTCCTCAGTGTTACAGCGTGAAAAAAATTAATTTCAAAATAATGAAGTAATGCTATCCCAAAATACGCTGCGTCACGTAACATCATTTACATTTTCTTCCCACACAATTTAGTCAAGCCTGTTGCCTAATTTGGTCCTCAACTGCCTCATAATTCCAGTAGCCCTGCCTACAGGTTTAGAAATTGTTGTCAGGAGGGGGTCCTTACACCTCAAAATGTTGACAGGGGGGTCTCGGCATCCAAAAATTTGAAGACCTCTGCTCTACGCTGATGATATTTTGCAATACTGAGCAAGACCCCGGTTTTCCATACACCGCGTACTGCCTATGTTTGCCCTTTTTCAGAAGTACTTGGGCTATACTATCAACTGAGATAAATCCTTGGTTTATGTTATAAGTGGGGAACGTCCAACTCTACCCGCAGGCTGTAAGGCCAAAATAGTTACTGACGGTTTCCAATACCTAGGACTATACGTTGCGGTCCATTTTTCACGATCACAATCTCGTTCAACCTCTGCATTGCTTCCGTGCAACATAGGAAAACACTACCCCTTACATTATTAGGAAGAGCCGCCCTCTATAAGTTGATGGCGCCCCCCCGTTTTCTTCGTCGTTTTCTTTATGTCCTACAAAACACACCCTATTAGGTCCCAATGCACTATTTTCAAGCCCTTGAATCTGCGGTACGCGCCTTACTTTGGAATAATGGTACACCCCGCATAGCTCTTTCTAAACTCACCAAATGTTGGTATGACTATGGTATCACTCTGCCCGCTATTAAATCCTAATACTGGGCCTCACAGTGGTTGTTCTTAATCATTGGGTACACCAACCCGTTATGGATCCAGCCTATCGGATGGATAGGCATAATATGCTCCCCGGTACTTACTCAAGAGCACACTATGGTGGGGCGAAACATACACCTGGGTACATATCCACTTCCACCACAGTGATCTTATGGCACAAGGCGACAGCTGCCCTGGGATGGAAAGCCAAAATTACACAGGTCACATAACTGGCTATGCTGTCCAAACAGCCAGGATTCGATAAGTGGCATTTGATTGGCCTCTCGAAAGTTGGTGAAGTTGGTAAAGTGCTCCCATTTAGAGACCTGCAGAGAGACTATCAATTGAACAGCGGAGAAATTTTTCGCTACCTCCAAGCCTGGAGTGCGTTACTTTGACGGGGCGGGACTATACCCTGACACCCACAATGGAGAACTCAGTGTTGATAATGTTAAAGACTGGTGGTCAGCTGCTCCCCTTTCTATTTCCGACTAACAGCCGAACTCTCACTGGCTGGAGGAATGGTCTCGCGCTGGTTCAGAAGAAACGTGGGGAGCCGAAGGCGAAAAGGAACACGGCTCCTTTAACTTTGCCGGCGAGGGAGACAAGACTCCACCCACCTGGGACGTCGCGGATTCAAAAGTAGGTGGAACCTGGAAGACCGCGGACAGCGTTTCCCGAGGAGGAGAAGGCGTACGAAGTTGGAGACAGAGCGGAACCGGAGTACGGCGGAGAAGAATCCCTGACGAGCCCAGCTATGGACTACAAACCAGGAGGCCAACAACTCGGTGATTCGCCCGCCACGCTCCCGCGAGAGTAGCATGGCTTTCAAAGGTACGGGGCAAAGTGGCGGGCTGGGTTACTCGTAGTAGTTCAGTAAACGAGTGAAACGACTAGTGTATATATCGTATAGCCTCCTTTACCCTTTTCCCTCACGAGCACTAAAGGCATAGGAACTTAGGTATAATATACACTCCTTCACTTGGTGTCCCTCACTCCCTGGTCCCAACCTTTCTACGAGGGTCGTCAGACTGACTCCTTGTTATCTCCTTTCTTTACACGCACGCCCGGAGTTGAGGACCTCGGCCCCGACGACCACGAATAACTTCCGGTCTGGAGAACTCTCGAACACTGCGTGGTAGAAGCACCCTGGAACTTCCATCTTTTCCCAAAGGAGTCAGGACGGAACCGGACGAGTTTTCTCGAATAAGACAGACTAGTAGAAGGCGAAAAGCTTACCTTAAAATAAAACCATCTTTAAAAACTCTACTCAACGTGTCAGACTCGCTCCATCCCACCTCTCCTGTTGCTGATCCCGTACAAGTGGTGTCAGAAGTGGGATCAACATCTCAGTCCGTTGGTACACCCGAGATGGACGCCCTCATACAACATCTAGTGAAGGGACAGGAGAAATTGGAATGGGCGGTGGAGCGACAACTCACTTCGGCGCAAGCCCACCGGGACTTGTTCACAAACACCATATCCGCCCAGCTGGACAGTCTACAGAAAAATATGGCGACACCCACAAGCACAGTTGCGGTCGAAAGCCAAGTACATGTCCCCAACCCATTGGGTATAGCTCTACAGAAATACGTACATGGAGAAGACCCTGATGCCTTCCTCATGAATTTTGAACAGGCAGCCAGAGCACTAGGGTGGCCGGAAGAGAAGTGGCCCTTCTTTCTTGCCCCACTGTTAACCGGTGAGGCGCAGTTTGCATATCAGGTGGCCAACCCTGTAGGCAATGCTCCCTACCCCCTGATCAAAAATGTGATATTGGATCACTTAGGGTTGGACCCTGAGGCGTATAGACTTCGCTTCAGAAAAGAAAAAGGGATACCCGGCGAAAACCCAAAAACTCTTTTCTTTCGATTGAAAATGATGGCAGACAAGTGGTTAAAGCCCGAGGCTTGTACTAAAGAAGATATTCTTGCCAAGATATATCTGGAACAGTTTATGGACGCCCTTCCGTATGGTTCTCAGAGATGGTTGAGACAACACTCCGGTCTCACAGTGGAACAGGCCATCGAGATGGCAGCCAATTATGCGAGGTTTGGGAACAGGATAAATACCAAAAGAGCCAACCACCGGGAAAACAGGAAAAAAAAACATCCAATGGAGCCTTTACGACCCAGACCGCTTAGAATGGAATCCCCCCATGACTCGTGGACCTCAATGCTTCGAGTGTGGTGAATGGGGCCACATTGCTCGCTTGTGTCCACGAAAACATCCACCTGAAGAACCTATGGAGGTGGGCTATCTACCTAAAACCATTCTCTACTCCGCAGAAACAGGAACTTCATTTTATGTGAGTATACGGATAAATGAACATATAGTGAAAGCCCTTCTAGATTCAGGCTGTAGACAATCAGTAGTACAAAAACACCTGGTCCTCCCTAGTCAATATGTCCCTGATTCTTTAGTGCATGTTCGTTGTGTTCCTGGGGACGTTAAGCCCTATCCGATAGCTGAGATTACTGTAAGTCCCACAGGTAAACCGGCAGCTGTAGTGAAGGTAGGGGTAGTTGACTCCCTTCCTGAGGACATGATTCTGGGGGTAGATAATCCTGAATTTCTTGCCCTATTTCAAGAGACAGTGTTTGACCGCCCCCTGACTGAAGAGGGTCCCAAGGCAGCTTACATAACTCCTGACCCATGGATGTTGGATCGCAGTTTTAGATTTATTCAAGCTGAGGACAGGACCCTATACAATGCTTGGGAAGCCGCTCATGCTGCCCAAGATTCCTCTACCTCTTTGTTTCCTAGGTTTGTTATTCGAAACGACCTCCTCTATAGGGAGGCAGACATGGGAAAGAGTCCTCAGCTGTTAGTCCCCTCAACCTTCCGTGAGCAGGTACTTTTCTTTGCTCATGCCCATCTAACGGCTGGTCATGCAGGTAAAGAGAAAACGACTGACAGCATACTGCGTCATTTCTATTGGCCAGGGGTGTACAGTGTATGAAGTGCGAAATCTGTCAGCGTAAGAACACCCACAGACCACCCGCTGCACCTCTCCAACCGATGCCTATAGTCGGCACACCCTTCGAGAGAGTAGGGATGGACTTAATCGGACCGCTGCCCAAGTCGTCGAAAGGACATCAATAAGCTCTCGTCATTGTAGATTACGCGACAAGGTTCATAGAAGCGTTTTCCCTAAGAGCACCCACCAAAGCCAACGTGGCAGAGAAGTTTGTAGAACTATTCGCCCGTGTCGGCTTTCCCAAGGAGGTTCTAACAGATCAGGGGACTCCTTTTACTTCCCGCAAGATGAGAGAAGTCTGTAAGTCGCTGAACATCCACCACTTGAAGACGTCGGTCTATCATCCGCAGACCGATGGTCTGGTTGAAAGGTATAACCAAACCTTGAAAACAACTTTGAAGAAGATGCTATCATCAGAAGGCCAAGCATGGGATCGCCTGCTCCCGCTAGCCTTATATGTGCTCAGGGCTCAGAAGCAGAGCAGCCTTGGATGTTCATCGTTTGAACTACTATATGGACGGGTCCCAAGGTCACTGTTAGAAATCACAAAAGACACCTGGGAGACACAAGAAGCACAAGAACAGAAGTCCCTCCTGGAGTATACTCTACAACTACGCTCTAAGTTAGGGAAACTAAGAAATCTTGCTCATACAAACCTAGAACAACAGATGCACAAACAGAAAAAGTATTACGACAAGGGGACAAAATTGAGAAAACTCAGAGTCGGAGATTGGGCCTTGCTTCTTTTGCCGTCTATTACCCACAAGAACGAATGGGTTGGACCTTATGAGGTGATTGAGTCTATTGGGAACACCACGTATAGACTTCGTCTGTCAGCCAACAAAACCCAAACGTACCATATAAATCTATTGAAGAAATGGATCGGTCCAGTCCCAAAGAGCAACAACCTGGTACTCCCTACTTTGTCAGAAAAGACATCAACCCTAGAGGATCTTGTCATAAATACTGAGCTTCCCGAGCAAATGAAAAAGGATCTTCAAGGAATACTACAACCCTTGTCCAATATCTTCTCTGATCTTCCGGGGAAAACGAATCTGGTAGAGCATTGCATCGAAACTCCAGTAGGGAAAATAGTGAAGCAAAGGCCCTATACTGATCCCCGCATCCAGACGAGAAGCCGCCAGGAAAGAGGTGCTGGATATGTTGAAACTAGGTGTAATTCGGCCCTCTAAAAGCAATTGGGCCTCTCCGATTGTAATGGTCCCGAAACCTGATGGTTCAAAGAGATTCTGTATGGATTTCAGGGCTCTGAATGCCATCTCTACATTCAATGCATACCCCATCCCCAGGGTAGACGAACTGGTGGAAAAGTTAGGAGATGCCGTTTTCATTACCACCCTTGATCTGACAAAAGGGTATTGGCAGGTGCCCCTCCGGGAAGAAGACAAAAAGAAGACCGCCTTCATTACAGATGAGGGCTTGTACGAATTCACAGTTCTTCCGTTCGGCTTACACGGCGCCCCTGCCACTTTCCAGCGCCTTATGAACCAGGTGTTGAAGCCATTTTCTTCCTTCAGTTCGGCCTACTTGGATGACATTGTCATATACAGCAAAACGTGGGAGGAACATTTACAACACCTACACATCATCCTGACGGCATTAGAACAAGCAGGCTTACACGTCAACTCGAAGAAGTCCAAAGTCGCCTTCAACACTGTCAAGTATCTGGGATGCGTCCTGGGAAAAGGCACTATTGCGCCTCAAATGGAGAAGGTGAAAGCCATTTAGAACACCCCCTTTCCGACCAACAAAAGAGAACTGCGAGCCTTCTTGGAGTTAATGGGATATTACAGAAGGTTCATCCACAAGTTTGCTGATACTAGACTTACGGAACTACAGAATCCCTCAAAAGAAGCCCGAGAAGCATTTGAGAGTTTGTAAATAACCATAACGACAGCCCCAGTCTTAGAGTAACCCAATTTCTCTAAAACCTTCATACTGGCCACCGACGCATCTGACATAGGGATAGGGGCTGTTCTCTCACAGGTTGGCAATGATGGAGTAGAACATCCCATTCTATATACAAGCCGCAAGTTGTTCCCCAGGGAGTGTAGATATTCCACTGTAGAACGAGAGTGCCTGGCTATCAAATGGGCTATTGACAAATTGCACTACTATTTGGAAGGTAAGGCCTTCATCCTACAGACAGATCACGCTCCATTAAAGTGGATGTATCAAAACCGAACAGTGAATGCGAGGGTACTCCGCTGGTTTCTCTCCCTACAACCCTACTCCTCTTCTGTGCAACATAAAAAAAAGGCACGGAAAATGGGAATGCTGACTTTCTGTCAAGGGTGTTCCCTCTCCCCGATTGGGTGAATCCGGGGGGGGGGGGGAAGTGTGACCAGGCGGGACTATACCCTGACACCCACAATGGAGAACTCAGTGTTGATAATGTTAAAGACTGGTGGTCAGCTGTTCCCCTTTCTATTTCCGACAAACAGCCGAACTCTCACTGGCCGGAGGAATGGTCTCGCGCTGGTTTAACTTTGCCGGCGAGGGAGACAAGACTCCACCCACCTGGGACGTCGCAGATTCAAAAGTAGGTGGAACCTGGAAGACCGCGGACAGCGTTTCCCAAGGAGGAGAAGGCGTACGAAGTTGGAGACTGAGAGCGGAACCGGAGTACGGCGGAGAAGAATTCCTGACGAGCCCAGCTGTGGACTACAAGCCGGGAGGCCAACGACCCGATGATTCGCCCCACCACGCTCCCGCAGGAGGAGCGTGGCTTTCAAAGGTATGGTGCAAAGTGGCGGGCTGGGTTACTCGTAGTAGTTCAGTAAACGAGTGAAACGACTAGTGTTTATATCGTATAGCCTCCTTTACCCTTTTCCCTCATGAGCACTAAAGGCACAGGAACTTAGGTATAATATACACTCATTCACTTGGTGTCCCTCACTCCCTGGTCCCTACCTTACTACGAGGGTCTTCAGACTGACTCCTTGTTATCTCCTTTCTTTCCACGCACGCCCGGAGTTGAGGACCTCGGCCCCGACGACCACAAATAACTTCCGGTCGAGAGAACTCTCGAACACTGCGTGGTAAAAGCACCCTGGAACTTCCATCTTTTCCCAAAGGAGTCAGGATGGAGCCGAACGAGTTTGCTCAAATAAGACAGACTAGTAGAAGGCAAAAAGCTTACCTTAAAATAAAATAAAACCATCTTTAAAAACTCTACTCAACGTGTCATACTCGCTCCATCCTACCTCTCCTGTTGCTGATCCCGTACAGAGACAAAGAGCAATACCACAGGGAACTGACCTGCTGTCGCCTCACCCCAGGAAGACAGGCTCTTAGATGACTACCTCCAGGAAAAGGCCATTTCAGTGACTTATCGCAAAATACTTTGTAACATACCTACTAATGAGGATAAAACTCGGGCAAAATGGGTAGACGACATTGGGGATATTAGTGACGAAGACTGGCTGAAAGCCTTGGCTTCTCCTCGTGAGGTGGCTATCCGCTCTCGATTCAAACTCATCCAACTTAAATTATTACACAGAGCCTATTACACTAGCTCAGTGCTTGTTAAAATGGGGGTTCTGGGCTCTCCGGCCTGCCCGAGAGGATGTGATCACACCGGTACTTACCTACATCAATGGTGGGAATGACCGATCCTTCAAAAGTACTGGGGAAAGGTCTTATCAACGTTGTCTCGGTTTTGTCATAAACACATCGAGGTCTCACCCCGGCTCGGTCTTCTGAATATCTGGGAGGCTGCAGATTTGTCGAGAACTGAGAGGTTGTGGATCTCTCTGGGTTGTATGGTGGTTAAACGCGATATTGCCAGAACATGGAAAGGAGTTGCGAAGCCACAGTTTAATGACTGGGAATCAGATATGGATTGGTGCATGCAAGCGTAGAGGGCTATATATGAAGGCAGGAGATGCCCACGCAAATGGACGAAAATCTGGGGTCCCTGGAATGTAAGCAGAGGTTTGATATGCACTCTTTTCATTGACACCCCCTTATTGTCAACAGATAATGATGCTTAGTAATGTTTTAAATAGGATGGTATCTGGGAAATGCATGATTACATTGTAAAACCTGTTAAATGATATGACATTTGCTGTACTACTGCAATAAGACTGCTGAGAATTGTGCCGACTGTACTACACACTTTTTGTTTGTTTGTTAATGTATGCAATAAAAAGAGTTCTAAATAAATAAACCATTCACGAAGGAACTCTGCTCCCAAAATTCACTTTGGGTTGCTACTGAATATGTTGAATATTCGAAAAATACAAATATCTGTGGTTGAAGCAATGGCACGCCTACAATTGAGCATTTATTCTACTGGCCCAGACGGGAATAGATGGACCCGCTTTGAATTTACTGTCATAGAGGTTGTAGACCCACCTTTCACAATTTGCTAATGTTCTGGGTACGTTACAATTGTTGTGCAATGGACAAACTTCTGTTGGCAACTATACAAGAGAGGAAAGAATTACAGGCTTGATTCTGTTAGAACATGTGTTGACTGCCTAGCTCCCAAACTAGCCTCTTTGCACATTAAGTACCACAGCGTTTTAAAATGTTTATTTAACAGGTTGACTCTTAGCCGAACCACTGAATATTGGTATTTGGAGATCAATGTTTTAACAGTTGAAGTTTCCTGCTTAAATTGAATGTTTTTGTGATGCTAATTGCAATCAATTATGAATCGTATATTGTTATATGATAATTACATAGTTGCTATGTTTTTGTTGAAACCAAAATAAAAATATGTTAAATCTGACAGACTTACTTTTAGGTCAGATGATTCAGATAGTAAAGTAGTTTTGGACAAAATGGGTTGCAATGGGCTTTTCCTTGGTTAAAGTTTAAAGTTTTTTGGAAAAGAGCTTATCCAATTACTTGAATTTGAAGGGTATGTGGGATATGTACATTTTTTTCAAGAAGGTTTGTGGGTTTTAAAGAAGGTCTAAAAAGGGCCAATTAAAATGCTAAGCTCACTCAATTTACATAGTTGGATGTTTTGATCGATGAAGTGAGGTCATGGGCAGATTTATGTTAAATTAATTTTTAAATAGCATTACATCTACTATTATATGCGGAATGTTACTTGGGATAGAGAGGTCCAAATGAGATTTCTGAGAATGTTTTTGTGGAGGTAAAGATCAGTAGTATCTTGTTAGGGGCTTGCTTATATGATCATTGTTGACAGAGTTGCCCTCAGTTTAAAAAACATTTTCTTGTACTGTGTTTTAACCTGTGTATGGTTATGGCAAAAGACCCTTCAGATACCTGATCATATTTGTTGTTTTGTAATTTTCAGCTGTTCTTTGCAGGTATTGTGCCAGAACTTTACTTTTCTAATACTCGAGCAGAATCACACCCTAAGATAAGTTGTGTCATCTTCTTTATCACATCTTTTATGTGAACCAGTGTGTCATCTCACCCTTCCAACTGATTATTTACGGACAATTTTAATTTTTGCTTGCATAAGTGTTCCAGATTTGTGCTGAAAACATTAATTGCATCCAAGGTTTAATTTTCCTTATGTGGGCTATGCTCATAGTTTTAGTTTATGTGTGGCATTTCGATTAAATGTGACAGCTATGCATGATACCTTGGTGCAAACCGTTCAAAGCACTCCTGTAATGATAGGTCTCATAAATGACCCTCCATAATGCAATACAATGGTCAAGAGACAATATCAGAGGTGCATATATATGTTCAGTGACCCACTTTCCTTTACTAAAAAGATTCATACTGGAATCACACTCTAAATTAATAAAAATCTGTTTTACAAAGGAAAGTGTTGGGAATTGAGTAGAATGCCTCAATTAGGCCTAACAAAGTTTTGTATGTGTGTGTCTGCACACAATGAACATGGAGTCTGGAGGGGGAAGTAGTTCAGAACCAGGTTAACATTTACAGATGCTACTGAGAAAGGAATTGGTTGGAGCTTTAGCGCTTTGGCCAACTTTAGTTCTGTAAGATGAACACCCAGTTCACCACTATAAAAAGTGAAACTAGATGTCCCAAAAATGCAAAGTGCCCTAAAAGGAGATGGCCGCTCAAAGGTTTCAGAAACACAACGCTGGTTCCTTTGTCGCTATATGGTATATAATCTCTGACACCCACATATAAATGCACATGGATGGATGTGGACCAGTAGCTTTATTGTAATATAAACAAGGACTGGATGATTTCCCCTCCTCTAACAGAGAACAAATTTCAGTATTTGAAAGTGCTCCATTTCCTTAAACTACTTTTTAGAAAAAAGTTAATGTCAGGACTCAAGGTGTATAATAGGTGTCTATTATTAATGCTTTTTTATTGCCTTTCTGTTTCTCCTAAACTTGCACATGTGCACTGGAAAAAGGCTGATGGCATGACTCCTTTATATGTATGTGGATGCAATTAATGTATATACAAACAGCTAATCGAACAACAATAAACATAATTTGGAAATTTGAACTGGCCTGGGCAGAGCTGATAACAAATCTGGCTGGAAGAAAGAATAGAAATGCAGGGTTGCCCTGAAAGCAATTAATAAACTTAGTGGATAAAAAAAGATGAAAGGAAACACTGGTCTAGGCCTCTGAGATATTCTCTCTCAAAAGGGGAGAAGAGAGGGGCAGGACAGGCCTCAAAAGAACTGATGAAACCCTGTAAAAGAAGAGAAGCAGAACTGGCTCAGGCAGGAATGCTAAACTCTGTGGGCAATCAGACATAAGCAGAACTGGCCTAAGTTCATCTACTAATATTGCTAACAAAACAGGCCGATCCCAGAAGCTGTAATTAAGTCAACCTGGCTCAGCTTGACCAGATTCTTGAACACAACTCTCGTCCACCCCTACCATGGCGCCCTGTACTCTCAGCACCGAATGTGCACTAACACCCTCAGTCCACCCCACACTAATTTCACTGACTGAATCATGATGTGGGGCTTTTATGCGCCAGAGTAGATGCACTGGCAGCAGCTCAACCCTACAGAAAAAGAATGGCTGAGAGGCTAGGCTGCTTTAAGATGAGAATACATTGTCAGCCCGGCTCCTGCATTTATCATGACAACCACCTATCCTCAACCCCAAGGGCCAGAGCTTGCCGACAACAGCAAAATGATAACTGCTGGTGCTGGTAATAATTTTTTTATGCAGGAACACCAGAAGTGACTTCCAAGGAGCTCCATACTGTGTGACAAAAAGGTGTCGTCACAGGAAATGGGGGGCTGTGACTAATTTGTGTTAGTCACTAACCCAAGATGAGTGATGCTTGTAGAGGTCAGTTGAGCAATCCATTGGACTCAGAATTAGTTGAATACACATTAAAATTAACTCGAGTCTTCTAACTAAGTTCTTGCTAAATACATGTTCAGGCTACGTCTTCCAAAAAAGCACAAAAATGATAGAAACACTTTGCAGTCCCTTAGTTTGGTAGTGTGACACCCACAAGCTGAGAATGGGAGAAAGGTACGATAAAGGAGCACTTAAAAACCCCACAAATATAGCATTTAAATCCCATGTAATTAACAGTTATACAAAAAATACAAAAACAAACTGCTATCAGGGATCTAGAATTTGCCAGATTCCTAACAAAGAGGGAGGTGGAATTTGGTCTACAGTAATTCTTATTTTCTTTAACTCGCAATAAAAAACATGCCAGGAGATGCTAGTTTGAAAGTCTGAAGAAGAGTGCTTCTTATCTGATTGGCAGGGTTTTTTCCTGGTACATTGATACATCATCTATGTAACTGGGACTGGCAAATTACACCACTCAGACTGAATTTCTTACATCTCACTATTCATGGAAGGTTACTTCTCTCTGAAATGGGCAACTTGAGGAAGGTTTGAGAGTTCTTATTCATAATCTTAATAGCCGGTTTACTCTTTCAATCAATCAATCAATCACAGCATTTATATAGCGCACTACACACCCAAAGGGTCTCAAGGCGCTAGGGGAGGGGGGTCCGCTACTGCTCGAACAGCCAGGTCTTGAGTTGCTTCCTGAAGGCGAGGTGGTCCTGCGTCAGGCGGAGGTGGGTCGGGAGGGAGTTCCATGTCTTGGCGGCGAGGTAGGAGAAGGACCGTCCTCCTGTGGTGGCTCTTCGGATGCGAGGGACGGCGGCGAGGGCGTGGCCGGTCGATCGAAGCTAGCGTTTGGGAGCGTAGAAGTTGAGGCGGCTGTTGAGGTATCCCGGGCCTTGGTTGTGTAGGGCTTTGTGTGCGTGGGTGAGGAGTCGGAAGGTGATTCTCTTGTTGACCGGGAGCCAGTGCAGGTCTCTCAGGTGTCCGGAGATGTGGCTGCGACGGGGAATGTCCAGGATGAGAAGTGCTGAAGCGTTCTGGATCCGCTGGAGTCTCTTCTGGAGCTTGGCGGTGGTTCCGGCGTAGAATGAGTTGCCGTAGTCCAGACGGCTGGTGACGAGGGCCTGGGTGACGGTCTTCCTGGTCTCGGTGGGGATCCACCGGAAGATCTTACGTAGCATGCGCAGGATGTTGAAGCACGACGAGGAGACGGCGTTGACTTGTCTAGTCATGGAGAAGGAGGAGTCCAGGATGAAGCCCAGGTTGCGTGCGTGGTCTGTTGGTTGGGGTGTGCTGCCCAGGGCGGGGGGCCACCAGGAGTCGTCCCAGGCGGAGGGTGAGGATCCCAGGATGAGGACTTCCGTCTTGTCCGAGTTCAGTTTCAGGCGGCTGTTCTTCATCCATTCGGCTACCTCTTTCATCCCTTCGTGTAGGTTGTCTCTGGCGGTGGCGGGGTCGTTGGTGAGGGAGAGGATCAGCTGGGTGTCGTCGGCGTAGGAGATGATGTTGAGGTTGAGGTTGTGCTGGCGTGTGATGTCTGCGAGGGGGCCCATGTAGACGTTGAAGAGGGTTGGGCTGAGCGAGGAGCCTTGAGGGACGCCGCAGATGACTTCGGTGGCTTCCGATCTGAACGGAGGGAGGCGGACTCTGTGTCCTTCCGGCGAGGAAGGAGATGATCCACTCCAGTGCCTTCTCCTGAACTCCGACGTTGCTGAGGTGCTGTACTAGGGTACGGTGGCAGACAGTGTCGAAGGCCGCGGAGAGGTCTAAGAGGATGAGGGCCGCTGTTTCTCCGTTGTCGAGCAGTGCTCGGATGTCATCGGTGGCTGCGATCAGGGCAGTCTCGGTGCTGTGGTTTGCCCGGAAGCCAGACTGCGAGGGGTCGAGGGATCCGTTCGTCTCGAGGAACGCGGCCAGCTGCTTGTTGAAGGTCTTCTCGATGACTTTTGCAGGAAACGGGAGCAGCGAGATGGGGCGGTAGTTCTTGAGGTCGGTGGGGTCGGCTGCTGGCTTCTTGAGTAGGGCGCTGAGTTCGGCGTGCTTCCAGCTCTCCGGGAAGGTAGCGGTGTCGAAGGAGGTGTTGATGATGTCCCGCAGGTGGGGTGCGATGATAGCGTCGGCCTTGTTGAGACGTGGTGAGGGCAGGGGTCGGTCGGAGATCCGGAGTGGATGGAGTTCATCGTGCGGATGGTGTCTTCGGTGCTGATCGGAGTCCAGGCGCGGAGGGTGGTGGTGGGGGGCGGGGGTTTGGTCGTGGCGTGCGTCGGTTGAGTGCTGAAGCTGTTGTGTATGTCCGCGATCAGAGCTTGTAAAGTTAGAAACTGGAGTAAGGTGTCTCGAATTCTAAGCCGTCATTCTCTAACATATTATATTTAGTAGGCTCACAAACACATTCTTTTGACCACATGGAATAAACTGCATGCAGTAAAATTATAATAAAACATTGTTGTAACTATTAAACGTGGAAAAGAGAATGTCTTGGCATATAT
Source organism: Lissotriton vulgaris (assembly GCF_964263255.1). NCBI lineage: Eukaryota > Metazoa > Chordata > Amphibia > Caudata > Salamandridae > Lissotriton > Lissotriton vulgaris. The sequence goes on from NC_141687.1 coordinate 1,702,054,812, forward strand.
AACTCGAAATACATTTGATAAATGCAAATATTTGACATTTCAAAATGAAGAATTAGTTGGCTGAACTACATAAAGCAGGAAGATTTGAGTTTGCTGGAAAGGAGAGAGTTTATGGTTTACCTTGCACAGTGCTGTTAGATCTCGGTGTTTACTTTTTACCAAGAATTCGGCAGTGATATCACGTGGTGGTTTAACCTCGGATGCCTCCTTATACTGCTGGTGAAGCTCTTTAACCTTTTCTTTTAAATTAACCATCTAGAAAATAAAATGTTTTCGGAGTTTAATTAAAATGTAATTTGTATCCATCGGTCACAGAAAGAATGAGCAGTCCCTGCATGTACAGAAAAGTGCATGGAAAACAACTTTACAATCTATTGTATGCCATCTAGACCATTTATTCTACAATTTGCAACAATGAAACAATGTACATGGTTCCTGACTTTTCATTCACTCAGCTACCATGAAGGGTCCTGTCTGCCCCCCATCAATCTGGATTCAGATGCTACTATATTCTCCACTAACCCATTCTGGTAATCTCTTCAAGAAATATACCACCTTTAATGTACAAACTATTTTTAATTTCTTTCGACTCTGTCCCCTTATAGTCTTTCTTCAAGGGTGATAGTAAGCAAACTAGAACTAAGTCAGCGGTATCTGACCCTCAGTCCTCTGAGTATACAGAAAAACTCATATCACACGTAATTGTTTAGTCAACATGCATCATTTTGGCTCCTCTGCTCCGGATACTTTCTGCTTAAGAATGTAAAGATATAATTCCAAAAACGGTTCGGTAAAATTAGCGAGAAAATGCCTTTTTTTGATCATTTTTAAAAATAATTAATTTTAAAAATTGAACTGCGCAGGCAATGTATACGCAGGTGGGGAGGGTAGGCACCACAAGAGGGATGGTAAAACAGGAGTGGGGAGAAGCACACTTGAGAATTAGCAAAATAGAAGGGAAGAAGGAGCACACAGATAAGAGAGAACAATAGATTATGGAGGGAAGCATACAAGGGAGTCAAGAAAACAGATTCACTCTGGGAGGGCTTTAGCAAACATAAAAGGTAAGTCCCTAAAAGTGAGAAGTGCAGGGCAAACATAGAGGCTATGCTCCAGGTAAGGGACACAAATGATGGACAAGGCAAACTACTGAATAAGAAGCAGCAAATGAGTGATACTAAAGCCAACCAATAGTGGGCAATTGGTGGGATTTGAGCCTATTGCAAGATATTGACAATCTAACTATTAGTATTTTTCAACCAGACTGGTAAGCTCAACCTGTTGAATCATACAAGAAGAAACTAGTGTAGTTCAAAAACATAAGCCATAACATAGCCACAGAGAAGTCAGAGCAAACATAGATTACCTACAGTCCAACCAAGAGAACACTACTGGGAGAGCAAACGAATTGACAGTCAATTGGCAGGAAGGGGAGGGAGGGGGCCGGGGGAGGGGAATTGTCTATAATACTTTAAGGGAGAGTTATTTTGAGGGTTAATCGGGTTCATTATAGGTATGACTATTGCACAATTTAACAATATATCCACCATGAAACAAATGAATGGCTTGGTTGGGCCCTCTGGGGTTTAAACATATGAACAGCAGGTCACACATGTCTATCATGTGTGAACACTAATATCACTGAGGTAAACAGTAGGTCAAAGTAAAACATATGCAGTTCGACAACAAAAAGAGGTTTGAAGGATATTAGTACAAATAAATAAGTATGTCCAACTGTGTTAGACTGAAAGTTGGGGGCCAGGACACTCATATAATGAAATACTTGGCTGTCTTCCATGTTTCATGCTTGTAAAAGGACACTTAACTTTCAAAAATATGTTATCACTGAAGAGAGGCATGGAAAGGGAGAAGGGCTCCGCTACCTCAACTATAACTGCTTTTATGTACCTGATGGGTTATCACAACTTTGTAGCTTCCCAGGGTCACTCTCCTCCCAGCAGAACAATAAAGAATAACTGCTGACAGTGAAAATAATGATAACAGTGAATGCAGAACAACTTATTTTATTCACAGCAAGATTAAACATAAATTAAAAATAAATGTTCTCACTTCTAAACTCTTTGTTAAAAATCCTAACTCCAAAATAACTGTGCTGGTGGAATATTTGTGGCCAGTGCTTAATTTGAGCCGATGGTTTCTGGTGCTTAGCACAAACACTTAATCATCAACACCAGTCATAAGCACCAGTTAAGGACACATTCATTTTTTGTAGGCACAGGGAGATTAAGTGAATTGCACACAACCCACAGGATGTTGAGCCTACGCCAAGGCTGGAACCTGGTTTCCCAAGTCCAAAGTCAGCAGCTCTGGCAGTTATGCGCTCACCCCCCTTTAGGGTGTCATGGTCAGTAGTTAGTTCTGTGCTAGGCAGCGCTAAAAGGAGCAATGGGCTAGTGTAAGCTGCCTCCTGACGAGATCCCCAGCACTTATTTTTTCACAATTTAACCACTGTTTGTGGCGATGAAATCAATATCTTACATGGTGTTTAAAACGATTTAGTATGCTAAGCTTAGCATTCACATTCAAAAAGCTAAAGAAAGGGTCTTGCGAGACAGCTATGTCAGCATTTTGGAAATCATTGCTAAGCATATAGAACACTAAATAGTGTTGCCAGTGTCATAGGCAGGTAGAAAAGCCATTGTTTAAATATCAACCCCATCCCATCCCCCTCACAAAGAATTTCTTCTCAAAGCTGCATTTGCTATTGTCCATACTGATTTGGGTGACAGACAACCCAGAGGACAATGGTTTTATTTTATACTCCAATATGAGAAAGGCAAGTTTCCAATCCCAGTTTGTGACAAGTAGTGCTGTAGATTAACATATTGTGCATAATTCCAGCATCTGGTGTTTGGCTTGGATGAGTACAACTTGTTTTCTTCGAAAAAAAAGTATTTTTGAGTCCCAGGACCTGGTGGCTCCATAGATTGTTTTTCCAACACAGAGGGCGTAATGCTTTTTCTGGTAGACAGTATCTACCTTCACATTCCTCACCTTTTTAATATCCTATGCGCCAGCATTTCACAGAAGCTTTCTCACTAGCTTTCCCACATTGACACATGCGTCTGAATCCACAAGGCTCCGCACGCGGCACTGGAGCCATGAGAAGCCCCGTCGGCATACTTTCAACGTGTCGTTTGAAACTAACATCATAAATGCAATTACATATTCTAAGCTCTTAAAGAATTACATATGAAAAGTCATACATGTAAAACACACAGATGTCTTTTTGGCATATGCAGATGAGCAAAAGGGAGGCGGGAGGGTCGGTGAGGAATCTGCAGGTAGATACTGTATCTACTAGAAAAAGTATTACCGAAGATAAGTACATTGTTCTATCGATGGCTACATCTACCTGTGGATACCTCCCATTTTGAATAGAGTACCCAAGCAGACCCACACTCAAAGGTAGGTGTAGGTCTGCCTATACCAAAAAATGCTGCAAAGTTTTACAAGCAAAGTGACCATCCCTTCTCACTGCGGAGGCTAAACAATAGTATTTTGCAACAGTGTGAAGGGAGGCCCAAGTTGCTGCCTTACAAATATCTACCACAAGGACTCCTCTAGCTAAAGCAGATTTTGCTTTCGTAGAGGGTGCACACATATCTCCGGGAGGTCCTTTTTTGTGTCATGGCATAGCACATCTTAATACAAAGGATGATCCATTTTGAAAAAATCTTTTGGTGAACTGCCTTTCCTTTCATTTTGCCAACATATTCCACAAAAAGCTGGTCATCTAGCCTGAAATCACATGTCCGGACCATGTAAAAACTGAAGGTACTTTTGGGATTCAATCAATGGAATTTTTCCTCCTCTTTAGATGTGGAGGAGGATAGAAAGTGGGAAGGGTGATGGAGTGAACGTAATGGAATGGAGTAATCACTTTCTGTAGGAAAGTAGCCCTTGTTCTCAGAACCAACTTATCAGTAAAGAAAGTGGGGAAGGGAGACTTAATTTGTAAGGCCTGTAGCTAACTAACCTGTCTAGCAGACGCTATTGCAACAAGGAAAAAGTAATTAAGAAATCTTAAGGGAAAACTGTGCAAAGGCTTGAATGGAGAACACATTAGATAAGTAAGAACTAAATTAAGATCCCACTGAGGCATAATGAAAGGAGTGGGAGCGTAGGTATTTATTTTAAAGTCCCTTAATAAACTTTAAAACTATAAGAGACCTAAATAGACAATGTTGAGCTGGTAAACATCAAAACGCTGAAAGGGAAGACAAATATCCCTTAACTATTGCAGCTGCACACCCTTGTTGCGCCAAAGAAAGATCAAAATGTAAAATAGCCGACAAATAGGCATTTTAAGGATCTATAGAATTATCATTACACCACTTAATAGACCACCTGCTAGCATACAGTTTTAGTGGAGTACCTCCTAGATGATAAAACAATATCCACCACATCGGAGGGGCGAGAAAATGAACTAAGGCTGTCCCATTCAATCTCCAGGCATGTAAGTGCAGGATCTGGAGGTGGGGGATTTAGAACCCGTCCCTCGACTGCAAGAGCAGATCTGCCCTGAGAGGAAAACAGAGCGGAGGGCACAAGGAGAGGTGAAGGAGGTCTGTGTACCAGAACATTTGCTGCAAATCCAGGGCCATTAATATTACTTGAGCTCACTCGAGGGGAACCTTTAACACTCAAAGAAAAAAGGGTATGGGGGAGGGAACGTGCAAAACAGAGTGGAGCACTACCCCAATTAAAACGCATCCCCCAATGTCCCCTGCACCAGATACTGGAGGCTGCAGAATGACTGGCAGTACACATTTTCTTGAGTGGCAAAAAGGTCTATCTTAGGAATCCCCCATAACTGAAAAATGTGTAGAACCACTACCAAACGGAGATGACACACGTGGTCGGCTGAAAATGCTGATGGAGAATGTCTGCATGCACGTTAAGAACTCCGGCCAAGTGATTTGCAACCACACAAATCCGATGATCCGGATACAAGACCAGAGTCGTAGAGCTTGTCTGCAGAGAGGATACAACCCTACTCCCCCTTGCTTGTTGATGTACCACATCGCAGTAGTATTGTCTGTTAAGACTTTTACTGACTGACCACGAATGGAAGGGAGAAAGGCCATGAGAGCCTGAAGTATAGAGTGTAATTTCAACAGACTGATATGACAACTGTTTCTGTAGTGACTAAAGCCCTTTCATCTCCACACCCCCAGAAAAGGTCCTCAATCTAGGGTGGAGGCATCCATTAGAACTATGGACACAGAAGTAGGTTGGTTAAACGGCTTCCCTTGAGATAGATTGGCAGAAACACAACACCATTAAAGATCCATTGCAGTGTCTTTGGAGATCTTGACATACGTATGGATATGCCCGTTCTGTTGAAATCACTGGCTGTAGAGGCACCACTGGAGGAATCTCATGTGCCAGCGTGCATGGTTGACCAACCGATTGCAGGAGGCTAACAGGCACAAGACCTTCAGGACTGGAACTATTGCTTTATTCTTAACCAACGGAACCATAGCCTGAATGTCCAGAATCCTCTGCGGAGGAGAAAAGGCTTGACTCATTGTAGGTCCAGTAGTGCCCCTATAATAGCTAAACAGGGTGTGCAGGAAGGGCTCTAGGTGACATTTAGGAATACTGATATTCCCAACCTTCTAAGATGAGCTGCAACTACTGCCATCACCTTCTTGCAGAGTTGAGGTGCAGAAGTAAGATCAAACAGGAAGACCACAAACTGATAGTGTTCAGACCACCATGAAGCAGAGATACTTCCTGTGCGACTGCAGAACAGGATGTGAAGGTCCGCATCCTGCAAGTTGATTGACACCATACAGACTTCCTTTTCCAGCACAAGCGCGGTGCTGTTCTAAGTGGTTATATCTTTGTGGACCAAGAAGTATTGAATCTGATGGAATTTTGTACTGGAATGTATATTTTAAATTGGACACTTGTTCTGTTGGAAATTGATCTGATGTTGGATTAATTTTCGAATAATAAAACTTTGGACTACAGTATTGCACTGAAGATGTTTTGTGAATACTACGCTCCTTCCACTAATCTTCATATTTTCGGATCTCTTGTGGCCTAGACGGTAGACCACTGGAAGAAGAGCGCAAGAATTTCTACTTTTGTGGTGTAATTGCTTTGTTGATTTTCTCCCAGTGCTTACTGAGTTACCTTTACCGTTGCTTTCACCCAAAGAAATGCTTTTAGTAAAACCCCGGAACATCTTAAATTGTTTGCAGTCCAGTCTAAGCCCAAGAAGACCCAAAGAACGAGCTGTTGCTACTCCGTCGAGCCCCATCAAATGGCAAATCCATCAGGGCATTCTGTACATCCAGAGAGAATCCAGAATCCTCTTATCCATGTATGCCTTCTGGTAGTGATCGAAGTACCCATTGATCTAGCCACCAAATCGGCAGTATCCGACCCAGATTGTATAACCCGACAGACTGCAGCCTGACCATCATTCAAAAGTTCAGAAAAGTGCCCATGAGCCTCAAGCAGTTTTGAAATAGATGTCTTAAAATCCAACAAAAAAATATATGTAGCGACCTAAAAGGCAGGTTGGGTTTGTGGAATTCAGCGCCATGCTGTCCAATGAAAACCCCTTCTTAGAGAATCCAAAAGGATGGAGCAGTCGTCTACCTTCTGCTGAAGAAGGAAAGGATTCAGGAGTCTACCTCTAACACTAACCCTGAGCAACCAAACTCTGAGGTAAAGGATGAGAAAATAAAAAGAGCATAGCTCCTGGAGCCTGCTTGTACCTTCTAGCTACTGGCCTACATTCAGATCTGGCTTGGCTAAAGCCTCATTAAAAGGTAACCAAGTTTCTGAAGACCACAATGAAGAGTGCACCACCCCAGTCAGCAAATGAGACTAAAGTTCCCTAGCAGGAAGGGGCAAATCCAACATTTCTGCTGCCTTCCTTATAAATGTATGGTAGGAAGTGACTTCCAGTGGTGGAATACCCTCCAGGGACAACTATTTCTGTTTCAGGGGAAGTGTCCAAGCCACTTGCCTCTCCCAGTCCTTTAAACACCACTCCACTATATACTGGCTGACCGCAATTACAAAGCCAGGAGAATTGACTCTGAGGTTTCAATGGGGTGCCCTGCTCATGCAGGGGCACCCTCACACTTATAGCTAAGCACCTGACCTCAGGACTGAAGGGCCTACCATAGGGGTGATTTATAGCTTTAAGCGCAGTGACCTCAGATATAAGGAAACATACCTGCCGTGAGAGGTGCGAGCACCAAACCACACAGGCTACAATGGCAGGCCAGTAGTCAGCGTTTAAGTAGACTTCCATGGTTGGGAGAAAACATGCTGCAGCCCATGGGAGACCCCTGGTGTACCTGTGCCCATGGTACCTTAGTAGCATATACTAGTCAATTCAGGAAGAAGGTCGAAAGCCAACAACTGTTGCTGCTCCATCTCTCTGCAAGGAGGAGGAAAGTTGACAGATTCAGGTGGAGGACCCTTCCCTGCTGCTGTGACACAAGATCCTCCCGAAGGGGCAGTCTGATTGGAGGACTGCTGCTCATTCGAAGGTACCAGACTCTCCATGCCGAGTCCGGAGCCACAAGGATGACTTGGGCCCGGGCACTTTTGATCTTCTTGAAAAATCTGGGCAGAAGTGCAGGAGGCCTTAGCTCCATTCACGATGGAAAGCGTTGCCAAGGAATTGCTACCTTGGAAACGCCAGCGAGCAATACTGCTGACATGGTACGCTCTCTTCGGGGGCGAACAGATCTAACCAGGGCTCTCCTCACTGCTGAAAGAGACCTTGTGCTACCTCTCACTGGAGACACCAACGACTGAGTTTGTCCATTCTGGGATTCAAAGAACCTGCCAGGTGTTAAACCACCAGGGCCTTGCCCTGCTATTCCAGCCATGTCCAGAGACACATGGCCTCTTGACAAAGGGTCCATTACCCCACCCAGTCCTGCTTGTTGCAGTGCCACATGGCAGTGGTGTTGTCTGTAGACACTTGTACCAACTTCTTCTTCAAAGAGGGAAGAAACTCATTCAAAGCTAGCTGGCTTGCCCGAAGTTCCAACAAGTTGATATGGAGCCCCAACTCCGCCGGAGAAAACCGTCCCCTTATCTCCACATCTGCCATATGGTGGCCGCTCCATTCCAGGAGTGATGTATCACTACTGTGAGATCTGGTTGGGAAAGAGAGAGGGGTCTGCCTCTGACCCAATCGCAGTTTGTTAACCACCACTGTAGGTCCTTTACAGTTCCCTCCGAGATCTGAACCATGTTGGAGAGATTTGCTTGATGCCCTGCCCACTGAAACTTCAGGTCCCACTGCTGTGCCAGCATGTGCCATATGGCATCATTTACCAACAGGATGTAGGAGGCCATGAGTCCCAGCAGCCTCAGTCATTCTCACAGCAATCCAGGTAAGGATCCGAAACAATTGTATAATTACCTTAATATCCTGGACTCGTTGTCCGGGAGGATAAGCATGAACCTGCATGGTGTCCAGAAGAGCTCAGATGAAAGGGAGCATCTGAAAAGGAGTGAGGTGTGACTTCTGCATGTTCATAGAGAACCCCAGTGAATGCAGGAGGTTCAACGTGGTGTAGAGATGGGAGACGACAGCTTGGGGCAAAGACGCCTTCAACAGCTAATCATCAAGGTAGGTGAAGACTGACACCCCTAACCTACACAGATGAGCTGCAACCACCACCATCACTTTGGTGAACACCCAATGGGTGCTGGTAAGGTCAAAAGTGCTCGAAGCCTACCTCAAACCGCAGGTAATGTCTGTGGGCCGGCAGGATGGGGATGTGAAAATATGCATCCTGCAAGTCCACTACTACCAGCCAGCCCCCTTGATCTAAGACAGACAAGACCTGAGACAACGTGAATTTCTCCTTTTTTGAGGAAGAGATTGATGACACGGAGGACCAGAATAGGACCTAGACCTTTGTCCTTCTTTGGTATCAGAAAGCAGCAGCAGTAGCAACCACTTCCTACTTCTGAAACAGGAGCATTAGAGAGCCAGGAGAGGTGTAACTTCCTCTCCGATTAATAATGGATTATCCGCCTCCAGCAGTTCTTGAGTTCGCAGTAAAGGGGGAGGAAAAGACAGAATAGGGAACAGAATTGCCATCCTGAATGATCTGCAAGACCCATTTGTCCGATGTTATGGACCTGCCAGCAGAGGAGTAGATGTTGAATTCTCCCTCCAACTGGACTGGCATGGTCTTGCAGAACAAAACTAGGAATGCTTAGAGGTGCATCGGCTGGGTGGCAAATGACTTCTGGCTACCATTCCAACAAGGTCAGAATGTATTGCGGGAGTCTGTGCAGGACGCTGATTGGGGTATGGCTGATGCGACTGAAGCGCCTCCCATTGCCATGAAAGGTGTGAAAGACAGTTAGGTGTTACAGAGAGGCCAAAAGGATCTGGCCTTAGTGCCAGATTCTTTGAAAAGCTCCAATGCAGAGGATGCCTTCTCTAAAAGGGAAAAGTCCCATCAAAAGGCATGTCCATGAGATTAGCTTGAACATCATCCAAGAAGCCAGATGTTCTCATTCAGGCATGGCACCTTAAGGCAACCGTCCACGAAACCTCTCTACCCAGCAAGTGAGTCGTATCTAACCCACTCCCAATGGTGAACTTTGCTGCATCTCTCTTTCACTGCCTGAGAGAGCACGGCCCAGCCTCCTCCAGGACCAGTGGCAGCCCTTGCTCAATCATTTCCCAAACGGTATGCGAGAAATTGCCCAATAAGCATGCCATGTTCACCAACCTCATTGCAAGACTGGTGGAAGAAAACATCTGCTTCCCAAGAGCAGCTAGCCTCTTAGATTTCCTGCCCGGAGGAGCTGGAGGGAAAAGAGTCACGTGATGTGGAAATCTGAACTACCAAACTCTCAGTAGTGGGGTGTTGGCTGAGGACACTTGGCTCACCCAGAGCCGGGTGTGCTATTGTACTGTTCACACGAGCCCCTGTGCTAGGCGTGCACCGCGTGCCAAGGACACCTATCAGTGTTTCAATAAAGGGCAAAAGGGGTTCAAATGAGGACGCCCCAGTCTAAAGCACTTCGGTCAAGAGATTAGTCTTGACTTGCACTGGGAGCAACTCCAGGTCCAGGACCTCCCCTGCTTTCCTCCCCACCATAGCATAAGATGATCCCTCCTCCATAGCCACACTAGGCAGAGACAGCATACCAAAATCTGGAGATGTGTCCAGTTCACCGGCCTCTCCAAGCTTCTCATACCAGTCCAGTTGTTCGCAAGGAGCATCCAACTGGTGTTCCAAAGGGTCTAGAGACCCCTTTAATTCTTCTAATGTGCCCAAAACCACTTCAAAATAAACAAGCAAATATGTAGAACCTCTGGGCTCTGTTCGCTCCGGAGTAGACGTCAACCAATGCCGATCTGACCCAGAGTCATCAGGTATCAGAAAGGGGCTGTGGCCACAAGTGGCTCTTGCAGCACCAGGAGCATCGACTTCGGGGCTGGCGCCGGGGAATGTCCCATTGGCGCAATCAGCGCAAACTCTGATCCAGAATTGGATCCATGAGATCTCACTGGCGCGGAGGTCAGACCTGTTGGCGTGTAGTCAGATTGGGCCGGCTCAGACCCCGCAGGGCCCAAAGGCGTACCGGAGAGGTCGGCCTGCTCAAATAAGCAGTGCATGGCCTATAAAACTTTTTTATCTAAGCTGGGGTTGCTAAGGCTTACGGAAATGGGGGAGGCACTGGGTAGGACCTAGAAACGATTCCACAGAACCGTGCCTGGAGCATCGAGGCTCTTCAGCCGTCTGGTCAACGGAAAACAGATTAGGCATATTTTTCTTATGCCTCTTCCCCGAGTGTCCAGCAAAGAAGAGGACTTGGGGCTCCTGAAGCGGTTCTGCAACGTGCCCTTCCTCGATTGGAACTGGGACCTTTGAGGAGTCACGCTGGACTGTGTCGACTGCCAGGACAAATGGAACTTCAATGACCGTTCCCGCAAGGCCTTCAGCGCTATGGCCAGCAGTCAGAGCATGACATCCGAGTTGTGGTCGTGCTCGAGACACCACAAGCAAACAAGATGGGGGTTGGTTACCAATATGGTGCAATGGCAGGTATCACACATCTTGAAACTTACCAGTCTAGAGGTCATCCCTCAAAACACAAGAAAAAAAATCTCTTGACAAAATGATGAAAAAAGTCTGTTAAAAAGATAGAGAGGGGTAGCTCTTCGCTGGATCAATGCTAACTGGCACGGAAAGAAAAGAACTGACGCCGCGCATCTGGGTGGCCCCTTTATAGGGGCCGACTATGTCACAACGAGCCAATGATGCCACGCGGAGCCAGACAGGGTCACTCCACGGCATGCAGGGGTACTGCTCACGCCAAAGAGTCCAGATTCAGTCTGATGCCTGGGAAATTCAAAGGTAAGAAATTGCAGCCAGAAGTCTATCAGATATAGTTTTCTGTTTCCAAGTGCAAAAGTATAATTCTTACCAACTATTACGGTCTCTTCTTGAAGGGGGAGATTGTTTACCCAACACTCTGCTTTTCACAATAGAATGCATGGCGCAGGAGACATGTTGGAAAGCCGAGCTCAGTGAGCAGTGTTCCCTTGCTCTGCCACGCCTAGATAATCCTACACTTCCTTTGATGGAGAAAAGGCTGGATAGGAAGGTCTTTGGGGCTATGCCTACACTCAAATAGGACACCTCGTTCTGGATGGGAAATTTCTGGCCTTGGAGCAAATTAGCTCGGGGCAAACTATATTACCAAAAGAAATATTAGTTTACCACTGACTAAGACACATTTTGCAATCCTCCGTTTGCAAATTTCCTGGAGAATCTCAAAAATTCATGTCTCCTATTAGCACGAGCCAGAGAACTACAAACTGTAGATGGGTATCCAAAATCTATACACTTTTTAATTCTGCTGTTGCCATCACACCACTCCTGGCTCGTGCCACATGGGAGATGGACTTGGCATTACATTAGGCAACAAATGCTGAAGCTTATATAATTCAAGTTGTTCACACTGATGTATCAGACCCCAGCCATCCTACAGAAGCCTGCCTGCCCGCCCCCCCCCCTTCTCCCCCCCACACCCAAATACTGACCGTGCTGCAGATGCTAGTGTACTCCTGTTGACTTTTACCATTTGGTTTGACACTGTCCATGAGTCAACTACGTCTGCAATAAGGTGCTCAAAACCATCTTTAATATCATACTAGTTACCATTAGGAATGAACCCAGAGTCTAACTACTGGATATGTTGCCAAAATTCTCATGGAATATGAGTACTTGACTGCCTGAGTGCTGATGCTGGCCAAACTGCGGATTGTAGTGACCTAGCTGAAAGATCAGAAGCCCAAACTCCAAGATTGGCTTAGGGACACTGCTAGGCATATGGGGCCCGCATTACATACATACCTCTACAGGCTGGAATGATCAGATGTGGCCAATGGGCCACACAGTCCAGAAAATTCATAACTCGAAACACCCAGACCACTTCTTGGTGAGGTCTCAAATGACGATGTGGCGAAATACAAGTAGTGGTTGATTTTTATTCTGGAAAGTCGGGTCATTGATTGTTATGTTGTTACTGTAATGGCAAATGTCTTAATTTTTATTATGGTTAATCCAATAATGGCCCATTATAATAACTTGATATAACAACTTGTATGAGAATTATCCTTAAATATTCAGATTACAGATTGCAAGATGAAGTGACATACCTTATTGAGAACCTCCTTTAAGTCCTCTTGAGTTTTTACAATTTTCTTCCAATGCTCTATTTGCTCATCTTTCACATGCTTCTCCTGTAACCTATGAAAATATTTAAAAACAGACCATACTCGGGATTATTACCAAGGCAACACTGGCTTTGTTCTACATAAAATATTTTGATAAAAAGCGTTCTGTCAGTAAGAGGAGTTTATTATTGACATAACTTTATATTTGCGAAAAAAGCAACTCACCAAGAACCAAAAAAAACAATTTGTAAGGAAGAAATAAACCTGTGATATATTGAAATGGGCTAATCAATTATAACAAACTGTTTAAATAAGGCAACATTTGCTATTGGATCTAGCTAATGAAAACTGTTTCCGCTTGTGCAATGATTAAGGAAACCTTCACTACAGAAGAAACTCCACCATTCTGGGCTACATGTTGAGCAATCACGTCTGCAAAGCTGTATATCATGACTCAAAACCAGAACAAGCATTTGCAATGCAATAGGTCTCGCATTTAGGAGAGTTTGAGCAAATGGCACTGCAAATGCTAATAGCTCAAACTTCCACATATGCGAGACCTGTTGCATTGTAGTATCATTATTATCCATGTTTTCAGTGCCAAAATAATAATAATAATAAAAATAATACTCGTAATTAATCTCAGCACACACGATTCCCCAGAGTCAACGTGCTGTTTCCCTATCATAGAAATGATCACATACACGTTACAGTGAGTTAACCAGAATGACCGCTCCCGGAGACAGATCAGTGGGCCTTGTCGATGGTTTTACTGTGTGCGCAACCTGTAGACCACAGCATCAACGCTCTTGTGGCTCGGGGTTTTATCCTTTCAGGGTTGATAACATGAATCCTTTGGGGGTGGCAGCAAACGCTACGTACTGAAGAGGCTGATATCCGCCGAGTGACCCCAAACACAAACAATGTGGGAGGCCCCCATCTTACTGGCTCTTCTTGGAACCTATATTTTGCTGAGGTCTTCAGAGTAATTATCTAGGGCGGCGAAGATTCTTTTTTGAAGGGGTTGGGGGCGCGAAATGTAAAACATTTACATAGTAAACTCCAGGTAACTACTGGAAATCCAAGGTAGCTGTGTGTGAATGCACTTGCTGCAAAGATCCGTGTGTGAACTACAAGTCACGCCTAAATCTCTGTGGGTGGGGCAGACACAGCTTTCATTGTTAGGATATCGATAAAAGGAGCTTCAATTCACCTGTTATTTACAGTGCTTCGAAGCCGCGAGGCTAGCAGCAGGCGCTATGTTACCCGTTCACGATTACTTCGCTGCTTGCTTCTGGGGCCTGATGCCTCATCTTAGGGTTTCCTTGAGGATTCGCTGGCTGATGTTTCTTGTTTTGTTTATTTGTAGCAGAGGGGCAATGAGGCAGCAATGGTCTCATAGGCAACACTAATGCCGAGGAAAACGGGCTTCTCTGCCCCCTAGTCAAATAAGAGTCATAATAAGGGTGGCCCACTCACCCCATGGGACTCGGCGTCACTGCACTTGCTACAGCACCGAGGGTTGCCCTGGCCCTGCGGACGAGTTAATTGCAGAGAGACGTTTGCCCTTGCCAGGCAGCCTCCTAAGACTCTTGTCACCCTGTCACTGCTTCATTTTAAGGTGAAAATGTAGATTCGTGATCAAATAAATAAATTACATTAATACAGTATTTGCTGCGATATGCGCTGTTGTTGCAAATAACAGCTGAACAGGTTTACTCTTCTCAATGGTACTCATTCCGTCGACCCCAAAATTTGGAAGGCCGGGACTTCCGCAGAGAGAAACCAAACCTGCGACGTCCATTTGAACGCACAGCACGTGCACACAAACATATGCTGTAAGCTAATGAATCTCATATTCAGAACGTTCATTTAGGGAGCGAAACAAGCACACGTGAAGGAGCAGTAGTAAAACCGGGCATCCTGCACATACATACACACGCGCGCGCGAAGCTTCGATTTCTGCAGCAGGTGCAGTAGCACCGAGGCCCAGAGGCTTAAGAGGCCCACCAGGGTTCGAGACCGACCATTATGATAGTTAGTTGAGCCATTTAACTGTACGGACTATAGAACTGATAATTTACGTTGCCATAACATAGGGTGTGTATACATGAAGAGGATATGAGGTATCTTTTATTAAAACTTGATATCTATGACCAAATTAACACAATGATGGCTGTTAATCAGATACAACAATGATACAGGTTGTTTATCTGTATTTATGAATGTTAAGATAATAATTGAGAAAATAAATCACAATAAAGTTAATCTATGAGAACGGTAGGATTATTAAGATTTCTTCTGACTTTGCAACACCTCCCTACGAGAACTATTGTACGCAGTTACTATTACTGAACTAGTTGGCCACCAGTCTAGCATGTTGTAGCTCAGAGTAGGGCCACTATTATCTTTCCATTATTGTGTGACTTTTAAACATACATGTATGTCCTGGGGATTGGGTTAACAGTGCCTTAAAAAGTTCACGAGCGGGCTGCGCCCCCCCGCCCACCCCTTTTAACTGACACGTACGGCCCTAGGCTATGGGGTTCCAGAGGCTAAGGAGGTCCAGGTAGGGGGGTCTCGTGAGCCACATCCCCTTTAATTAAAAGAATAAAATGCCTTGGGACCCCAAGACCTATAGAGGCTCGGAGGAAGGAGGATGGGGGGGGTGTGGGGGGGGGGGGGTTCGGGTGGGGGGACGACACACAGCCCCCTCCCCATTAATTTTTTTTAGAAAGTAATGTGTCCCAAGGGCATAATGATCAGGTGGGGGGTGTACATATATATATATATATATATATATATATATATATTTAACACAGAGCTGCTCCTGCTGCAACGTGGTGACCCGTGGACAAGTGGCGTACACTCCGGCGAAGCAACCGGAAATTAAATATCCATGAACAAAGATGCAGTAAAGTACGCTCTCAGGAATCAAAACTCAGTCCAGAAGTACAATGAAACCTTGGTTTTAATCACACTGTGTGATCAAAACCAAGGTTTCATTGTACTTCTGGACTGAGTTTTGATTCCTGAGAGCGTACTTTACTGCATCTTTGTTCATGGATATATATATATATATATATATCCTACTGGCGGTCACCAGTAGGTAGTTATAGTTCGGACCTAATCCGCAACATTCTATTTGGAATAACTGTGGCGTCGGTCGATGAATACACCCGAAATTCTCCAAGAAAATGGCCTGCTCCGCTCCTTCCCTGAAAGTTTGGGGGTGATTCGTGAAGCGGGGACCGAGAAAAAAGGGTGTCCCAAAACGTGTTTTCCCCATGCAATTTTCCATAGGACCTTTAGCCAGGGCTACAGCCCGAACGGCTGAAAGGAATTACACCAAATTTGGCAAAAAGGTAGAATTCGAATTGCAGATTACCCTTTTTTGTTAAATGGTGTAAATCCGTTCAGTAGTTGCTGAGAAAATCAAAAGTAAAATCATAGATATATCTATAGATGAAGTACCCTACTCTGTACTGTACACTGTACTGTACCTTCCCGATCACGAGCTTTATGCAAATTTTCTGTCAACACTTAAAACCAGGGAGTGTTGGAGAACCCAGGCACAAGAAAGCAGTGAAACAAACATGGAAAACACGCAAAGGGGCCAGGGTAGAAACACCTCGACCGCCCAGGCCTGCTTAGGGGGTCCCACAAGGACCTTCAAGTCCACCCCTCAAAAAAAATCCAAAAAAAATTGCGGGATACGCGTAGGTAAGCGTACCGCGTGAATTTTTTTTTTTTTTTAAAACCCTGGTCTGATTTTTATTGCAATTAGCCCACGGGGGACCAAATCCCATGGGATTAATAAAAAAAAAAAGTGGGGGGGGGCCCCAATCCCCCCCACACTGCCCCAGGAACCGCCACCCCCCAGGGCAAAGTAATTATATTTGCAGGTGGGCTCACGGCCCCCCCGCAGCCCGGGGGACCGCCACCCCCGGGGCTTGCACATGAATGATGGGGGGCCTCTCAGGCCCCGAGCCCCGCGGACCCCCACCCCCGGGACTTTATTGTAAAGTATGCGGAGGGCTCAGGGCCCCCCCGCAGCCCGAGGAACCGCTAGCATAGGAACGATGTGGGGCCTCTAAGGCCCCCCGAGCCCCGGGGACCGCCACCCCCTGGGGCTTTATTATTAAGTATACAGGGGGTCACGGCCCCCGCAGCCCCGGGGACCGCCACCCCGTGGCTTCGTTTTTATAAATAAAAAAAAACCTGTGTGGGGGGGCTGAAGCCCCGCCACACGCCCCGGGGCCCGCCACCTCCCGGGGGAATAATATTTAAATTGGGGGGTCCGTGACAGAACCCCCAGCCCCAGGGACCACCACCCCGGGGCTTTTAACAGGTGGGAAGGGGGCCTTAGTAGGATCCTGGCCTCGCGTCTGATTCAGCATATGATGAGCCTGGTGCATGTGGACCAGGCTGGGTTCATCCCTACCAGGAATACTGCTACCAATGTCCGACGACTGATGAGGGTCCTGGGGGAAGCTTGTGACGGCTCACCAGGGGCGGCGATGCTTTCGGTAGACATAGAGAAGGCCTTTGATAGCCTAGAATGGCCATATTTATATAAAACGTTGAGCCGTTTTAGGTTGGGCGAGGAGTTTGTGAAATGGACGAAGGTGTTATATTCCGCAGCAGTGGCACGAGTTAAGGTGGGACAAATGATTTCCCCCAGGTATGAGGTAGCACGTGGGACGCAACAGGGTTGCCCATTTTCCCCGTTATTTGCTTTGGCAATAGAACCGCTGGCGGAGCGAGCTCGCTTAGGACGATGGTATGAGGGCCGACCCTTTAGAGGGGATCAGAAACACATTTCCCTATACGCTGACGATTTGCTCATGTATTTGGTGGACACGGGCGGGGCTTTATCAGGAGCGGCACGACTGCTGTCCGGCTTTGGGGCGGTTTCGGGACTACAGGTTAATTGGTCTAAGACATGTCTGTTCCCGGTGCGGCCAAGAAGGGGGGTCTCGGGCTGTGAGGTGGGAACCGTCTTGCTTAGCGTACCTGGGAGTTCACATTTATCGTGGCGTCAGTGACATGCTGGAGGGGAATGTAGGGAGATGCCAACGGGTCCTAAAGGGGAGTATGGTGTTTTGGGGTGCCCTCCCACTTTCCGTGATGGGGAGGATAGCGTTACTAAAGATGGTGTCTCTCCCCCGGCTGCTGTACCTTTTTAGAACACTGCCTATTTGGGTGCCATGCTCGGTGTTCGCCACTTTGAAGTCCATGATGGTGGGATTCATTTCGGGATCAGGGAGACGTAGGGTGGCCCTCAAGACCTTGATGAGACCAAGAGCAGAGGGTGGCCTTGCAGGGCCTGATCTCGAATTGTACTATATAGCAGCGCAACTACAGGTCCTTACGCAGGCGGTGGCATTGGAGTTTAGGGGACCTGATTCTGCTAGAGGAGGAGGAGGAATCCAGAGACATGTCCTGTCCTTTATAGCATTGCAGCAGAAGTTGGACCTCAGAGACCTCACATTGGAGGAGAACACCCTGAGGTTGTGCTGGAATAGGTCACAGCGGAGAGCGGGTGTGCAGCACCCCTATGAGCCCGAGATGCCGCTGGGCATGTTGACAGCACTGCCACATGGAGGAGATTGGTCATCGCTGAGGGACTGGGAACAGGCAGGGATCCAAGTACTGGGGGACCTATATGAAGATGGGGAGCTGTTGACTTATCAGGTGCTACAGGGGAGGTTTGATCTCCCCAGGGGAGGCTTCTTGATACATGCGGCCCTAACGCGTGCAATACAGAAACATTGGAAAGGGGGATTGAACGAACCTAAAACTACAATGGCATGTCAGTATGTGATGATGGCGGGTGGTACTTTCAAGGCAGTTACATGCTTGTACTCGAGGATGCTCCCTCTGGACGATCTGCGACTAAAATGGGAAGAGAGCATTGGTAAACCTCTACCGGAGGAAACATGGGGGAACATACAGCGTAGGGCATGGAAGGAAGCTAGAAATGCCCGGTTCCAACTGGTGCATTTCTTTATTCTACATGGAGCCTATTTGACACCGGGTAAGATCATAGAACATTATAATGCTGACAATGTGATGTGTCCTCGATGTACTGAAGTGGGAGCAGACTTGGAGCATATGGTATGGAGATGCCCGGCTCGGGGGACTTATTGGGTTGAGGTGGGTGATCTTTTAAACCTAATTACAGAACGCCTATTGGCCTTCGATATGGCGACCTGCATCCTACATTGGTTTCCTCACACACCCAAGACGAAGGTGACTAGTAAGTTTGTGTATTTGGGCCTAATATTAGCAAAAAGGGAACTGACGATGCGCTGGAAATCTAAAGAAGGACCCAGTGGTAAAAGATGGTAGGGGGGGTTACTTAAGTGGGCTAGTAGTGAGTGCGATTCGCTATCAGCTCGCGATCCGACAGAAGAAAGAAAAGGCACTGGAAGTGGCGAAAGCTTGGGAGGAGTTGGTTTAGTCATTGATTACCAATACAACCGATAAGGAAGGGAAACCAGGAGTCGCGGGGGCACAGGAGTAGTCGCAGTCCCACGATGGAGCATCCTGATCTGCTATTTTCCTTGACCTCACATCTACATATATCTTAAACTGAGCGCACATCGGTGACGGGGGCGGAGGGGGTCGATGGGAAGGGGAGGAGGGGGGTATTCGATAGTTTAGTTGTTGGTATAGCATGTGGCATAGTTGGTCATGGCAATGATAAGGTTGAGTTGGTAATGTCTAGTCATTCCTGTAATCTCAAGAACTGTTGTACTGGAATCCTACTTAATGGAACGACATTGGGGAGTTATGCCTGTTTATCAACAATGGGGGGGGGGGGCTACAATATTCATGTACCAATGCATTTGGTTGTGGAATAAAACTCAATAAAATATGTTTACAAAAAAAAATGACATGGTCAGTGACATCACTGATGACATCATCCAGTGAATGGGTGTCTTTCTGAAAAATAAATATTTTTTGTATATATATATCTAAAGGTCGATGGAAGAATAAATGGGTAAATAAATGTCTGAATGTTTTTTTTTGTAAAAATGATTGCATAACTGACTTATTAAGTGTATCTTAGTGAATACATGTATTAGCGAGTAATGTTTAAATATGTAAATATCTGTATCAGTGTCTCACTTTGTCTATAAGTGGCTGCATAGGTTGGTGAGTAGCTACATGAGTGTCTATATGGGTTATTAGTTTATTTTTTGAGTATCAGTATGAGTGTCTGTATGGTTCGGTGGGGGATATTACTTAGCGTATAGATGCATGAATGAGTGACTAACTGTTTGTATGTGTTTTGAAGACAGCATGTGTGCAGAGCTGTATGGGTAGATGAGTGTGTGTATGGGTGTGTTAGTGAGTGAATGACTGTCTCAATAGTATCTTTATGAGTAACTACATATGTTTTAATCTAGTATGTGTAAGTATTGATGTATATAAGTGATTATATGTGAGAGTGAGAGATTGGACGAGTTCCTGTATAAATAAGTATGTGCTTCTATAAGTGATTGTTTAAGTGAGTAAGTATGTGTACGTTTCTGTAAAAGTAAGTGTAGTGGTGTGTGTATAGCTGTATATGCAAATAAATGGAGGTTTGATAGTTCATTTGCATGTGTGAGTATGTGTGTGAGTAACTATGGATGAGTGTCGGTGTGTAACATTATGTATAGGTGTATGAGTACATATGATGAGTGAGGATATGTATGAGTGACTATATAGAACTGTTGGTGAATGAGTGGATGTGTATGTAGATGGTGCAATTACGGAATAGGTTGTTGTAACTGGTATTGGTATCTCTATTTTCTCGAAAATTTTAGTTTCTATTTTTGAATGTGTGTATCAAGGGTTATATTACGCTGAGAGGAGATCTGCCACTCTTTCACAAGGATGATGTCATCAGTGATGTCATTTGAGATGTCATGAGTGATGTCACTGACCATGTCATGAGTGATGTAATACGTGACGTCATCAGCAGGGCATTGCCGGCGCGCAAGATATAGTTAGCTGAACTAACTATAACAGAGGAATTTCAATGGTTTTGTATGAGTGAAATGTCATGCTAACTATAACATGTGTGCAACCTATGTTTTTTCAGTAAATTTCTAAGGTTTTTTAAATGCTAATTCCTAACTATAACGTGGCTGAAACCTATGTTTTTTTCAGTGAACGAATATATATCTCAACTGAGCTTTCTCAAGGAAAGACGCTGAGCCGCACACATTAGGAAAGGTGAAAGTCTTTTATTTCAATCTGCAAAGCACTGGCGGTATCCTTATGCATTTTGGTCTGCATAGACCTTTCTCAAAGGAAGCCAGAAGCATCTGAGTGGCTAAACGGCATACAGTTCCAATGCCTCATTACTAGATGTTTTCCCCCTGGTGGGCGTCACGAGTGGCTTGATGTAAATGTTTGCCCCCTGGTGGGCGCCACGATGGGTGAAGTAAATGAGGCACGCTGGTCTCTGTAGTTTGCCTGTTAGTCCGACAATTTTTTCCTTTTGGTGGGTGATGCGTGAATGTTAAATGTTTGTTCCTGCATTCTCCTAATCCCAGTGCATTCTATCTCGGAGTTTGCTGGGGGCCAGTTCAAAGGTCTGGTCCCTGGCGGCTGCCACTGCCCTAATTTGCTTTCGCAGAAGTCACAATGTGGTCCAAATGCAGGCAGTTGTTGGCGCTCTTTGCCTGGAGGTGCGTAACTCGCGGCAGGACCACGCCACAAACATATCTACGGAGCTTTCTCAAGGAAAGATGGTGAGCCGCACACATTAGGAGAGGTGAAGGAGTAGTTTCTGTCCTGTAACTCCAGTTCTGTAGTAGGGGTAACTCTGTTATAGTCATAATCTAGTGAATAGTCCCGCCCATGTGCGTGGACCCCGGAGCAATCAAAAATAATCTCTTAAATTGTCGAAAAAATGCAGAACTGCACAGACACTTAAGAGAGAATTTAAAGACAGATAATGCAGCCTATGACCAGGCTACACTGTCCAGTACTTCAACTAGAAATTCCACCAAAAAATCCACAAACAGCAAAGCCTGTCCAGATTTCCCTTGCCTTAGCAGCAAAAACCCTCTGGAATGATAGAGAGGAGGACATGGACAGACAAGCCCCATAGGCTGCCATTATGTGGCTCAAAACAGGATACTGTGCCTTTAAGAGAACTTTCCAGAACTTCACAGTATCCCAGAATGCACTGCAGGTCCCTTTTACTTTCAGTTCTTTTTGAAAGCTTAACACGCCAGACCTGTAGCATTCCTTACATGAATATCTCTCTCCACCGGGGAGGAGGGCGGGCGCTTATGACTATAACAGAGATACCCCTACTACAGAACTGGAGTTACAGACAGAAACTACTCCTTCTGTAGTGGGGGATCTCTGTGTATAGTCATTATCTAGTGAATAGAATGGCAAGCCCATCCCCACACCAAAGCGGCGGTGGAGAGAAGAAAATTAACACCACTATTGTGCGAACAAATTCCGCAGCGAAGCCTGCCCAACCTGAGCATCTGCCCTGGCATCAGTGTCCAGATAGTAATGCTTAGCAAAGGTATGAACCGACTTCCAAGTGGCCGCCTTGCAGATCTCTGCAATCGGAACATTACGGAGTAAAGCTGTCGTGGCAGCTTTTCCCCTGGTGGAATGAGCCTTAGGCTTACCCCCTAAGGACTTATTAGCTTTCTGGTAACAAACTTGTATGCAGGACACAATCCACCTAGAAATGGACTGCTTAGAGGTAGCAAGACCCGTCCTGACTGATCCATAATTGATGAACAATTGGTCTGACCTACGAATATCTTTGGTCTTATCCAGATGAAATTTCAACACCCTCCTAACATCCAGGGAATGTAAGGACCTTTCCGCTGGGGGTGAAGGATTCTGAAAAAACGTAGGCAAAGTTATAGTCTGGTTGACGTGGAAATCAGAAATAACCTTGGGAAGAAATTTAGGGTGAGTACGCATAACAACCTTAGTAGCATGAAATACAGTATAAGGTTCTTGGCAACACAACGCCTGAATTTCACTCACCCTGCGGGCCGATGTAATGGCCACGAGGAACGCCGCCTTCCAGGACAGGTGCTGCAACGAAGCCTTATGAATAGGTTCAAAAGGCTCCTTCATCAATCTGGACAGCACCACATTCAATTCCCATGAAGGCGAAGGAAGCCTGACAGGAGGGAACACTTTCTTCAAGCCTTCCAAAAAGTCTTTGATCACAGGGATCTGGAAGAAGGAAGTCTTTGAAGGGCATTTCCTGTAGGCAGTCAATGAAGCGAGATGAACCTTAATGGAATGAACATTAATGCCAGACCGCCCCAAATGTAGAAGGTAAGGAAGGATGACATCTTCCTTGCATGTCGTCGGGTCAAAGTTCTTGGACGCACACCAGATACAAAATCTCTTCCACTTGTAAGCATAGGATGTCTGAGTGGAAGGTCGCTTAGACTCCTTCAGTATGTCCATGCAATCTGCGGGCAGATTCAAGTGGCCATATTGTACTATCTCAGGAGCCATGCCGCCAAACTCAAAGATGAGAGGTTGGGGTGCAACATCTGCACCCCGAACTTCGAGAGAAGGTCCGGCCTGCACGGCAGCCGTATGTGCGGAAGGAGAGACCGGTGAAGCAGGTCCGTGAACCACCACTGCCTGGGCCATTCCGGGGCAATCAGGATCATCCGTGCCCTGGACTGGGACAGCTTGATGAGCACCGCTGGAATCAGGGCAATGGGTGGAAAAGCGTACACAAAGCTGTTCGACCAGTTGATCCATAGCGCATTCCCCAGCGTCCCTTGCAGGTAGTACCTGGAGGCGAAGTCTCGGCATTTGCTGTTTTCGGCGGTGACGAACAGATCTACGTCTGGAGTCCCCCACCTTTCGAAGACTTCTCCTAGTACTTCGTCGTTTATGACCCATTCGTGGTTTTCCTGAATCAGTCTGCTCAGTGCGTCTGCCTGAACATTCTGCACACCTGGTAGATGGATAGCCGTTATCGTCAATCCTCTGGCCAGAAAACAGTGCCAGATCGTCTGCGCCTCCCGAGAGAGTGCGCGATCTCAAGCCCCCCTGCTTGTTGAGGTAATACATGGTGGTCATATTGTCCGTCTGTACAAGCAGAGAGTTGGTCTGGAAGGACGGATGAAAGGTCTTCAGCGCCAAGTGAACAGCTCTGAGTTCCAGGAAATTGATGTGATACGTGGACTCCATCGGAGACCACGTTCCTTGCATCTGTAAGTCTCCTGATAGGCTCCCCAGCCGTGGAGAGAGGCATCCGTCACGATAGTCTGAGTAGGAATGTCCTTGTGGAAGGGAACCCCTCTGAGGAGATTCTCCGCTGAACACCACCACTTCAGAGACTGAAGAGCATGCAGAGACAGTCGTATCTTGTCGTCCCACAATCCTTTCCTCTGGTCCCACTAGTCCTCCAAGCACTCCTGCAGAGGTCTCATGTGTAGCCGTGCATGAGGAGTGAGGAAGATACAAGAGGACATCGACCCCAGTAGAGAAGACACCGTCCTCACTGTTGTAGATGAAGCTGTCATAAGAGCCTGAGCCTTCCGAAGGATCGATCGCAGTCGCTCCTCCGAAGGAGACACGCTTGCTGACAGCGTATTGATGATAGCTCCCAAGTACTGAATGCACTGGACCGGGACAGACTTGAACATGTTGATGTGCAACCCCAACTTGTTTAAGAGAACGCACGTCTTCTGGAAGTGTGCTTGAGCTTCCGAGAAGGAGGAGGCCTTGATCAACCAATCGTCCAGGTACGGGTAGACAAACACCTTGTTCTTCCTTAGGTGTGCCGCTACCACTGCCATACACTTCGAGAATGTTCTGGGCGCAGACTTCAGCCCGAATGGCAGCACTGTGTACTGATAGTGATTGGTGCCGACTTGAAGTCGCAGAAACTTCCGTTGTTTGCATGTAATGGGCACATGTAAGTACGCATCCTGTAGGTCTATTGCACAAAGCCAGTCTCCCTGTTGCAACTGAGGATAAATCTGATGCAACAACAGCATGAAAAACTTTTCTCTGCGAATCCGTTTGTTTGCCTGCCGCAAGTCCAGAATGGGCCTGGACTCGTTCTTGTCCTTCTTGCGAACCAGGAAGAACCGGGAGTACAGACCTCTTCCTCTTTGAGACAGAGGTACGTCTTCTATCGCCCTTTTCCTTAACAGGATATCAGCCTCCGCCTGGAGCTCGCGCAGTTGATACTGTGAGCTGCCCGGAGGGATCGCTGGAGGCGGGCTGATGAACCGAAGACTGTATCCATTGCAAACTATATTCAGCACCCACTTGTCCTGAGTAATTTTTCTCCACTCTGCCAGAAAAAATTGAACGCTTCCCCCCACCGGAGCGGGTAACGGATGAAGGGGAAGTAACCGCTCAGGATCGAGACCCGGCCGGGCCCTTGTTCGCGGTAGAGGAATGCTGTCCCCCTCTACCCTTTTGCCGTTTCTGGAAGGGTCTCCGGAACTGCTGCTGTTGTTGCTGCTGCTGTCCCGAATACTGCCCCTGTCCTTTTCCTTGTGCCCCGAACTGTCGCTGGAACGGCCGGTAGGATTCCATCTCTTTGGGCTTTTCCAACCCCACAGCCGTAAGGGTCTCAGCCTCCGCCTTCATGCGTGCCATCTCATCATCTGCGTGTTTTCCGAACAAGGTTTCCCCAGAAAAGGGCAGCTGGGCTAACCGCTGCTGGGCCTCCGACTTGAGTGAGGTGAGCCTGAGCCAGGCATGTCGCCGCTGATTGATTCCATGGCAGTAACCATAGGCAGCCAACAGGGAGGCATCCGCAGCCGCGCTGATGACCTGATTTGACACCAGCATTCCTTCCTTGAGGATCTCTTGGAAGTCCTCCCTCTTGTCTCTTGGTAGCAGTTCCACAAACTGTTGCAGGGAGTCCCACAGTGCCCGGTCATAACGTCCCAGCAGAGCTGTATCGCTGGACGCCTTCATGGCTGTGGAAGCAGTCCCACAAGCCTTCCTTCCAGCCGAGTCGATCCATCGACTTTCTTTATCTGGAGGCACGGTGGATGACGGGGAGGTAAAGTGTAATTTCCTGGCCGCCGTCCCTATCACCGAATCCGGTATCGGATCTACTCTTAGAAAGGCAGGGTCCGAATCGGGGCCCTGTACTTCTTTAGAAGTTGGGAGGGAGCGGCCTTCACTACCGCTAGTGTGAGGAACAGCTCCTCTGCAGGTTCCACCAATCCAGGTACTAGTGGTAGAAGAGGGCGAGACAAATGCTTCTTGTAAAGCGTTTCGAATATCACAGACGTCATAGGTGTTGGAGCAGTCACCGTGATACCCAGTTTCGCAGCCCCCCTCAGGAGAACCTCCTGGAATGTGGTAATGTCGTCCACCGGAAACACCCTGGTCCCAGGGGAGTCCGATAAGGTCGGCGAGTAGGAAAGGGTCCTGGAGGAGTCCGTGCGGGACCTAGACCCCCGCCTCCTATGGCGACGCCTCGATCTGGTGGAGGATCTATGACGACTCCTCGATCTTCCTCTCCGTCCGGAGTGTGATCGGGACTTTCTCGGCCTTGGTTTATCCACCGGTTCCACAGGAGCGAACGGCTTAGGTTCGGCCGGAGCCTTCGGTTTAGGAGTCCCCTTGGGCGGAGTCGGAAACCTAGGCAGTGACGTAGACCTCGGAGGAATCTGAGGCGGCTTATCTGGCAACCGAGGTACGGGCTGAGGTGGTGGTAACGGAGGAGGAGTAGGGTTCCTCGGCGGAAGACCCCTCGGTAACGGAGGCGGTGGCGTAACCTGCTTCTGTGACGGGGTATAGACTTCGGAGTACACCCAGCCCGGTGAACCACCATCTCCACCAGCCTGGGATGATGGGGAACCTCCCCTGGCGTCAGGCCTTCCTCCACCTTTCTTCGATGTCGAAGAACGGCGACCGTCGGTCCCCTGACGTCGAGCGTCTTCTCGGCGTCGAACGCCTCCGCCTCGACGGCGACCTCGCCCGCCTCGACAGCGACCGCCTGTGCCTCGACGGCGATCTTCTGCGCTTCGACGGCGTCCAGCGCCTCAACGGCGATCTGCGCCTCGACGGCGATCTTCTCCGCCTCGACAGCGAACCTCAGCGCCTCGACGGCGACCTTCGCCTCGACGGCGATCCAGCCCTCGACGACGAGGATCTCCTCGACGACAATCGTCTCCTTTTCGCCGACGGCGAACGGCGGTGTCGCCTCAATGGAGAGCGCCGACGCCAGGCCTTTCGACGTCGATCACTCGAAGACGACGACAAAACAGTCTCCCGAGACTTTGATGGTGGTCTTGTAAGGTCCGTGGACGTCGTTTCGCCCCCGATGACGTGGAACAGACCGTAGTCATCCCTCTCGACGCCGTAGTTGGTGCAATCGACCCAGACGGAGAATGGGGACGCTTGATGGTCTTCCTGCCCCTGGGGAGCCCCCCAGAGGCCTCAGCATGGGCAGATGAAGCCCCTCCAGACCCACCTTGTGCCTTCAGTCTTCTTTCTTCGAGGCCCTGAAGTCTGATCTTCTTTCTGTCCTTCAGGGTCCTGCCAGAGAAGCCTTGACAGATCACACACTCCTCTGGGACATGTGAAGATGGAAGGCAGACGATACACACCTCATGGGGATCCGATTTGGCCTTTTTCCTGGAGCACTCCGGGCATTTATCGAATAATGCAGGCATATTCGACAAAAAACAGTGTAAGAACCAAGGAGAAAGGCACCAAAGTACTATAAAGCACTTAACTTTTGAAAAAAGCTGTGAAAAATCACCAAAAACCCTTAAAAGGGAGAGCTCAATGTTCCAGGGTCCTGCTTGCAGGAGCCGGAAAAAAGAACTGAAAATAAAAGGGATCTGCAGTGCATTCTGGGATACGGTGAAGTTCTGGAAAGTTCTCTTAAAGGCACAGTATCCTGTTTTGAGCCACATAATGGCAGCCTATGGGGCTTGTCTGTCCATGTCCTCCTCTCTATCATTCCAGAGGGTTTTTGCTGCTAAGGTAACGGAAATTTGGACAGGCTTTGCTGTTTGTGGATTTTTGGGTGGAATTTCTAGTTGAAGTACTGGACAGTGTAGCCTGGTTATAGGCTGCATTATCTGTCTTTAAATTCTCTCTTAAGTGTCTGTGCAGTTCTGCATTTTTTCGACACTTTAAGAGATTATTTTTGATTGCTCCGGGGTCCACGCACATGGGCTGGGACTATTCACTAAATTATGACTATACACAGAGATCCCCTACTACCGAAAGTCTTTTATTTTGATCTGCAAAGCGCTGGCGGTATCCTGATGCATTTCGGTCTGAATAGACCTTTCTCAAAGGAAGCCAGAAGCATCTGAGTGGCTAAACCGCATACAGTTCCAATGCCTCATTACTAGATGTTTTCCCCCTGGTGGGCGTCACCAGTGGCTTGATGGAAATGTTTGCCCCCTGGTGGGCGCCACGATGGGTGAAGTAAATGAGGCACACTGGTCTCTGTAGTTTGCCTGTTAGTCCAACGATTTTTTTCCTTTTGGTGGGTGATGCGTGAATGTTAAATGTTTGTTCCTGCATTCTCCTAATCCCCGTGCATTCTATCTCGGAGTTTGCTGGGGGCCAGTTCCAAGGTCCAGTCCCTGGCAGCTGCTACTGCCCTAATTTGCTTTCGCAGAAGTCACAATGTGGTCCAAATGCGGGCAGTTGTTGGCGCTCTTTGCCTGGAGGTGCGTACCTCGCAGCAGGACCACGCCGCAAACATATCAACGGAGCTTTCTCAAGGAAAGAGGGTGAGCCGCACACATTAGGAGAGGTGAAAGTCTTTTATTTCGATCTGCAAAGCGCTGGCGGTATCCTGATGCATTTCGGTCGGCATAGACCTTTCTCAAAGGAAGCCAGAAGCATCTGAGTGGCTAAACGGCATACAGTTCCAATGTCTCATTACTAGATGTTTTCCCTCTGGTGAGCGTCACCAGTGGCTTGATGGAAATGTTTGCCCCCTGGTGGGCGCCACGATGGGTGAAGTAAATGAGGCACGCTGGTCTCTGTAGTTTGCCTGTTAGTCCGACGATTTTTTCCTTTTGGTGGGTGATGCGTGAATGTTAAATGTTTGTTCCTGCATTCTCCTAATCACCGTGCATTCCATCTCTGAGTTCCAAGGTCCGGTCCCTGGCGGCTGGCACTGCCCTAATTTGCTTTCGCAGAAGTCACAATGTGGTTCAAATGCGGGCAGTTGTTGGCGCTCTTTGCCTGGAGGTAGGTGTGTGTGTGTGTGTGTGTGTGTGTGTGTGTGTGTGGGTGTGCGGGTGTGTGTGTGTGTGTGTGTGTGTGTGTGTGTGTGTGTGTGTGTGTGTGTGTGTGTGTGTGTGGGTGTGTGTGTGTGTATATATATATATATATATATATATATATATATATATATATATATATATATATATATATATATATATATATATATATATATATATATATATATATATATATATATATATATATATATATATATATATATATCTTGCTCCATAAGGAAAAGAGAGCACACACGAAGAATGCAGAAATACGGCTTCTTTAATGCAGTGGGCCTCCCTCGACCCAGCAGCCAGGAGAGACTTGTTTCAGCTGTGATGACCGCATATGTCAATCTGATGAGCGCCATTATTCACATTCAATATATAGTGTGACAAATTAATGGATACAGAAAAAATACTTCATGTTGATGTAAAAATTATATAAAATGCCTAATACATTAAAGTACATGGCAATGAATACAATGAATACTCTGAATTCTGTGGTATCACTGTATGGCAACTAGAGCTTACAGCGTGGTGATCCAGGGGATACATTATACCAATACTGTTTCTGCCAGTATTAGTGTGCTCCCATAATATATCTATATACCATTGCACATTGACATGAAAAAATATACTTCATGTGTTAAAATCACGTCTATACATTCATTAAAATGATTAGCGCACACCTCCTCAAGTAGCACTACCAAATCACGTGGGCTGCTACTTTTGATGACGTGGTGTAGGAGCGGACCCACGACAGCTATTCAAGAGGCAGCAGGGAAGAACTCAGTACGCCGGTGTTGGGCGCTGAGGAAGGCCCAAGCTGAAATGCATTCGCCGCTACCGGAGCTGTTTTTAGAAAATAAAGCCTTTCCAAACGGTCTCCTCTGGGCACCTGCTTCTTCTATGAGAGGGAGATTTGTTTGGATATGGATATGGATATATATATGGTCGGTCCAGGGACAGTAGACCCATAAAACATCAGGGACCTGCCCTGCACTTGCCCCCTGATGCCTGCCCTTATGTTTTGGTTTTGGCAGGCATTCCATCACTCAGAGAGGGACAAGGCGAATCATGGGTCCAGCTTAACAACAAATGTATTGACTGGTTGACAAAGCACAAAGGGGTTGGCTATGATATATCAAATGAGATCGTCTCAGCCCGTAGGGTATCGTGGGTAGGCCCCCTAATTAAAGACATTCAAGGTGACTGCATTGTCATTAACTTCAGGAACCCCGGCACAGTTGGATTTTTGCTTAATACAAACATGGTACGTCCAGGCCCGTCCACCGTTGTAATTCCAATTCCCCTAAGTTATTTTTATAGACCCCCACAAAGGCCACTACATCCAGCTCTCTCTCCCTTTGGGTTATATAATAGGTTTGCACCCCTATCAGATTTGGATACTTTGGACTGACCACCAGTTGTCAAACTAGTATCCTCCACAGCGACTCATCAGCTACCAGTGCTAGCGAATCAAGAATTAGTACCAACGACCTCTGTGACCGTCTCACCCACTGTTGAGAATAAATTGTCATGCATCACAGAAATGTTAGGGCAGAACTCTGACCTGTCTCTTATGAGTTGGAATATAGCTGGCCTTAAGTCGAAATTAAAAATTAAAGAATGGACCGATTGGATAAAAAGGTTTGATATATTAATGATGCAGCAGACCTGGTGTACCACACCACTTACACTAGAAGGGTTCTGTTGCCACAATCAAATTGTAAATGCCACGCTTATGGGTCGACCAAGCGGGGGTCTCTCAATTTGGGTCAAGATAAAAGCTGGTGTGCAAACCAAATTGATTAAGAGTAATGCAAAGTGTTTTATGGCCTTGAAATATACCAACAGGTTAAAGTTATGTTTAATTAATTTTTATAATGATTTTACATCTCACCCAAATGAATTTTTTTTAATATTGTTCAAATTTATTGACGATGTGATTGTCGGGCAAAAACATGGAATTTTTGATGGTATTTGTATCGGTGGAGACTTTAATACTCATATGTATTGTAGCAATTATACGTGTAGGAGTGGAGAAGAATTGAGGGGCCATCTTGCCCCTCGTGTCTTATTAAATGCTATGGAAATTGCCGGTACTGAGGGGAATAATGTCTCTACCCCCACATATATTGGTCAGGGGAGCTCCTCAACTATAGATTACATATTTGTCTCTCCAACATTGTGTGACATCTTGGAAAAAGCAGAGGTCGTTTGCTCTCCCTATAGTGACCATTACCCACTATTAATACAACTAAAAAACCATGGGATCAATCAAGATGAAATTAATAGGTTAACTGGAGTAAAAAACCTGGAAGCATCCACAGATGGGTTAAGGGTTGTATTGAAGGGAGTGGACAATAAGGGTATTTTAGCAAACGTGATTCATAAACATCTCACACTAATTATGAACTGCCTGGCCTGTGACAAACCGGGGCATGTTATCATTGATTCCTTCTGTGAACTCTGTACTGCCGTCAAAAGAGAGACCTCTAAACCAGCACAGGCTAATAGAACTAGCAACCCACGCTGGTTCGATTTGTCGTGCTCCCGGGCTAATAGAGATCTGAGGGACGCTATTAAGACCACACCGAGAGATTTGGCACTTGTAAGAACAATGAGGGCCAGATATAAGTCCACATTACGTACCCGCTCTGAAGCATTATTGAAGGATCATTGGGAGGCTCTTGTACGTACTGCTGTTTTAAAAGACACTACAGGGTTTTGGAGGGAGGTCAAGGCCCTTAGATCGCTTGGTTCCAATTTAACACCTATTAACTGTAACATCATGGGGGATACATGGGCCGAGCACTTTTCTAAAATTTATGCTGTTTCAGGGTCCCTCCCTGTAACCGTCTTCCCTGTCAGGCCTTTGAAGATCGAATTACACGAGGTTGAGGATGCCATATCAGAAAGTGCGGGCAATAAAGCCCCTGGCCCTGATGGTCTATCAATAGATCAAATCAAATCAGAAATTAGTTTTTGGGCACCCCTCCTTTGTAACCTTTTCAATAGTCTATCTGATAACTCCATCCCAGATTCATGGTCTAACAGTGTTATCGTGCCAATATTTAAAAAAGGCGACAGATCAGACCCAGGCTGCTATCGCCCGATATCACTGATCGACAACACTTTAAAGGTTCTTGGGAGGGTACTTTTTAAGAGGATAAGCAGCTGGGCCAACGATAATGATATTTTACACCAACGTCAGCTCGGTTTTAGATCTAACGTGGGCACTGTTGAACAATGCTTGAACTTGAATCTGTTAACAGCAAAATATACTACTGTAAAAAAGTCCCACCTGTATTTTGGTTTTATGGATTTAAGTTCTGCATTTGATTTTGTTAACCGTTCACGTTTGTGGTCACTACTCCTCAAATATGGTTTAGACGATTCCTTGTGGAGAAGTGTGGCTCACTGGTTAGAGCAAGCAGACCCTGAAGCAGAGGTCAGACCCGGGACCAGGGTTCAATTCCCGACGCGGCAGGGTCTTGAGCTCAAATGTCCATGGACTCGATAATTCTCGCTTCGGTGCCGGACCTAATCATGGGTTCACACTATGCAACTCTGGGCATTAAGCTTGCTTAATCTCCACAACGGCCCCCCGCGGCGGGATGCCTGGCTTTCACCTTGGGGATACCCTGTAGGGGCTATCTCACAGGGAAAAGCCAGGACGGGTTCCCAAGGCAAGCGCGGAGATACCCCTTCGGGGGTCGATTCAGGCGCTATATAAGAAACATAATAATAATAATAATAATAATAATAATAATTTTCTTTCCTACTTGCACAGGGACTTAAAAGCCCGTGTTCGCATCAGTTGTGAGGTCTCCAAGGACATTTTAATTGGCAGGGGGGTCAGACAGGGCTGTGTGCTCGCCCCCCTGCTTTTTATTTTGTATAACAATGAGCTGAGCAACACCTTATGCACTTTAACCAATGATGTTCTAATTGTTAATGGCACCCCCATCCCCGCCCTATTGTACGCGGATGATGCGGTGCTAATGGGCCGCACACCCAACGCCTTACGTATTTTAATTTCAGGCTTTGTTTCCTTTATGGCAGACTTGGGTTTGACGAACAATTTTAATAAATCTTATATTATGAACTGCGACCCTAAAAGATATAACATTACCACAATCAAATCTGGAGAAAATATCCTAAAAAGCACAAGCACTTTTCCATATTTTGGACTACTTTTCTCAAATTCTGGATCCTGGCAACCACATGTTGCTTATGGGAGAAATAAGATTGGTAAATCTATCAACTCGGTTCTCTCCCTTCGTCAACCTAGACATGCAGATGTTGTCTCCTCCCTTATAAAGATTTACCGTACTCAATGCCAACCTACTGGCACGTATGGCTCAGTGGTGTGGGGATATTCTAACTGCATCTCTATTCAAACTGAGGAAAACAGATTTTGTCAAAAGGTATTGGGGGGAGTTGTCTCTGCGGCAACATACATTTGCCATAAAGAACTTAA
Organism: Lissotriton vulgaris; assembly: GCF_964263255.1. Taxonomy (NCBI): domain Eukaryota; kingdom Metazoa; phylum Chordata; class Amphibia; order Caudata; family Salamandridae; genus Lissotriton; species Lissotriton vulgaris. The sequence continues at coordinate 1,702,088,260 of NC_141687.1, forward strand.
CATACCCTTTATAGAAGACTTCATCCGTTCAAGACCAGCGCTTTTCTGGCTAAAAATTTGGCTTAACCCTTCGGCCACCCTAACACGCAGCATACTAACTGACTGCCTACAAAGCGATAGGTCCCACCATATTCCATGGTTGAACGCGGTTGAGAAAACTTTGACTAGTGTGGGGTATGGTGTGAGAAGGTGGCCTGATATGCAGTGGTCACTATTCTAGTGAACACTATGTATCAGTCCAGCAACCCTTATTGATGATTGGTTGTAAGTCAACCTTATAGACCAGCTATCCTAGTAGCGTGGATACGAGCAGTCTAAGGCTAAAGACTCGAGAGGGCGTGTTAAGCCAGCTGTTATACCACACATATACCCCTTGAATACCCAGTGAAAGGACACCACACAAGTGTTATGAAAATAAACAGTTATTTATTAAGAATCACAACAGCCCTGTACTCTTTATGAGGACAGGGTACTAAGCACAAACCAAAACTCTTACAAAAATACTTAAGTTAGCACAGTATATACAAATGCCCGAGGGTCACGGAAAACCATATACTTGAAAAGTGGAATGCGAAATTACTAGCAGGTAAGTACAGTACTAATAGGCTTTGGAATCGCTAGGACTTGACTATAGAATCGTTAGATTACTTCTAGGAGACCCAGGGGACTCGGGTGCAGTGTGTGCACTCTCACGCGAGATGCGGGACAAAGTCTATGGTAGCTAGGAATTGCAAAGTTAGTGTTCTCGGGCGAACCCGACCTGGTAGGAAGAAAACGAAAGTGGATCCTGACCCTTGGATAGTGAGGCTATGCTGGGGCACCGAAATGCCGAAGTTACCTAGCCCAGGGGCTGCAGCTGCATAGGACTCAAAAGACGTCGGGAATCCTCGTTGCCGGACCAGGAGCCTGGAAGAAAGAAGTTGCTGGCAGGCGACCAGTGAAGAAAGTTCGGTGGATCCAAGCCTGGATCGATGGAAGATGACACCTGAAAGCAGAGGGGACCAAGTTCGAGACTACTAGCCAGTAGTCAGTGGGCACCAGGAGGGCACCGGATGGTAGCCACCTCGACAAGGTGAGTGGGTGACGCTGTGCTCGAAGATCTCACGGACCAGGAGGCGTTGTCGGCGACCAGGAAGGAGGAGCGAGCTGTCCCACGAAGATAGAAGCTGTCGGCGTCGCTGGACCCAGGATTGGGCAACAAAGCCTTGGCAAATTCAAGCCCACGCGGTGGACCTAAAATGGCGTCTGGAGTGGACCAGGAGGGTCCGGGGTGCCTTTCTTAAAGAAAGAAGCAAGGACCAGTCTGGAGCAACCAGACCAGCAGCAGTGATGTCGTCGGGCGTCGTTCAGAAGGCCACAAGCCAGCCGGCTAGTAGCCAAACAACGCGGTGCACAGCAAACAGCAGAAGGGCCCCACGCCGATCGTGGAGATGCAGGGAGGCTGATCTTGGGTGCTGGAGCTGCGCAGGGTTGGGGCTTCTCGGACCCCAAAGCACTCACCAGTGGAAGACTCGGTGGGCTTGTTATGCAGAAGTCGTGCAGTCTTGGCGATCGTCGGTCCCTCGAGGTCTCGTCGCACTCACGGTTCTCAGCTTTGCTGTAGAGGTGAGTAGAGGTCAGAGGTGCCAGGGAAGCCGGGTCTCGTCGAGCTGGGTCGTCGGATTCGTGAAGAAGGACTTGCAGCAGACCGCAGTGTTCTTAGGATGGTGCCCGCTTGATGCAGGGTGACTACTCCTTAGCCACAAGGGAGAATCTTGAAGAAGAAATCTTGAAGTCCTTTCGAAGAAAGTCGTGTCTTGATTCCAAAGATGATCTAATTTTAACAGGGGGCCCGCTCCCATCTTTATACTAAAAAAGGGGACTGACCCGGTGACTAGGTCCTGCCTATGGGTGGGACTAGGAGGGGGGTGGTTACACCCCTCTGCCATGCCGGACTTCCCCAGGCCAGGGGCTGGTGTGCCCCTGGAACTGGTTCAGACTGGCCTATGCGTAGTGAGCACCGGGGTGCCACTCAGCAGTCACCTTCCTGAAAAGCCCTGCCTACCCAGGATACACAAAACCATGTCTGGGACGGTGCTAGCACCGCCCCTGACAGGAAACCCTTTGTCCAGGCTCCCCTCGCTGGAAGGACTCCCAGCTACAGGGGGTCAGACTCGTGTCTGTGGTGGCAGCATTCGTTTTGTGGAGCTGAGGCTTTAGTTAACTTTAACCGGGGTTCACAGTTACATACATGTCGTGTCCCTCTAGAAGGGTGGAATGCTAACCCCGTCGCCAGAATTGGCGAGGGGTTAGTATTCCAATTCGTATGACACCTTACTCGACATGTTTTGATAAAGCAATACCAGAGTTAGCATTTAACCGCGAGGATTATAATGCACTTAAGAGTATATGGTATGCGATATCATGGAACAGCTATTAGGACTTGGTTCCGCAAGCTGCAGACAGGCTCAGCTCATGCCAGAGCACCATCTCACACGATTCCAAGCACTCTGCCTTCAGGATTGTCAAGGCCTGCCATAGGAGTGACTGATAGGAATCTGTGTGTCCATTTTAGGGTTAGGTATAGGTATACTACACCTACAGCAAAGGGTGATTACACGACTTTGCCCCAGCTGTCATGCAGCCAGTTGTGTCAAATTTAAGAGGCCAGCCAGGGGTGGCATAATACATGCTGCAGCCCCTGGCAGCCCTGGGTACACCTATGCCCTGAGTTACAGGGTCTGATAAGGTGGCCCAGTACCAATTGGTAAATGCACCTAGGGTACATGTTGTAATTTAGAAAGAGAACAGCCAGGCTGTGGGTCTGATTGGCAGGCCCACAGCCAGAGAAAGTCGTAAACCAGTGAAACAAAAGCAAAAAATCTGGGTGATCATAGGATTGCAGACCCTACTCTCCTACATGACCCCCCCAAACTTTGGGACAATAAGCTAACCTTGACCAGGTGAGTCTTCTTGTTCTAAGTGGAAATATCTGGAGAGCCCATCGGCATTGCCATGATCAGTACCAGGTCTATGTTCCACTGTAAAGTCCATCCCCTGTAGGGAAATGGACCACCTAAGCAGTTTGGGGTTTTCACCCTTCATCTGATTTAGCCACAAGAGGGGCTTATGGTCGGTCTGAATCTTGAAGTGAGTGCCAAACAAGTATGGCCTCAGCTTCTTCAGGGCCCAAACCACAGCAAAGGCCTCCCTCTCAATAGCTGACCAATTCTTCTCTCTGGGGGTCAGCCTTCTGCTTATAAAAGCAATGGGCTGGTCTTGACCATCAAAATTCAGCTGAGATAGAACAGCTCCCACACCCAACTCAGAAGCATCTGTTTGGACAATGAATGGTTTGGAGTAGTCTGGACTCTTAAGGATAGGTGCTGTGCACATGGCCTGCTTTAGGTCATCGAATGCTTTTTGACAGCCTGCTGTCCACTGAACTTTTTTTGGCATTTTCTTACTTGTCAGTTCATTTAATGGTGTCACAATGGAACCATAGTTCCTGACAAACTTTCTATAGTATCCAGTCAGGCCCAAGAAAGCTCGAACCTGAGTCTGGGTGGTTGGAGGAGCCCAGTCCCTGATTGACTGTATCTTGCTCTCCAGTGGCTGAACCTGGCCTCCACCTACAAGGTGGCCCAGGTATACAACCTGTGTCTGCCCTATCTGGCACTTGGTGGCCTTGATAGTGAGGCCTGCTGCTTGCAGGGCCTCTAACACTTTCCTCAGGTGGACCAGGTGATCCTCCCAGGTGGAGCTAAAGACAGCAATATCATCTAGATATGCTGCACAGAAGTCATCCAGCCCAGTAAGGACTTGATTCACCAACCTTTGGAAGGTGGCAGGTGCATTTTTCAGACCAAAGGGCATTACCACAAATTGATAATGCCCACCAGGGGTTGAAAATGCTGTCTTGGGCTTGGCATCCTCAGCTAACCTGATTTGCCAATACCCAGCTTCTAAGTCAAATGTGCTTAAGTAGTTGGCAGAAGCCAATCTATCTATCAGCTCATCTGCCCTTGGTATTGGGTGGGCATCAGTCTTAGTGACTGCATTGAGACCCCTGTAGTCTACGCAAAACCTCATCTCTCTCTTACCATCCTGGGTGTGAGGCTTTGGCACTAGAACTACTGGACTAGCCCAAGGGCTATCTGAGGGTTCAATGACTCCCAACTCCAACATTTTCTGCACTTCAGTTTTTATGCAGTCTCTAACATGATCAGGCTGCCTGTAGATTTTACTCTTAACTGGCAGACTGTCACCAGTGTCAACCTCATGGGTACACCAATTGGTCTGACTGGGTGTCAGAGAAAACATATGTCTGAAAGACTGAAGAACCTGTTTACAGTCTTTCTGTTGATGCTCAGAGAGGCTGCCACAAAAGACAACACCATCTACTGACCCATCATCAGGATTCTGAGTGAGCAGGTCTGGGAGAGGGTCACTCTCTTCCTCCTGTCCCTCATCTATGGCCATGAGCAAGCTCATGTCCTTCCTGTCGACATATGCTTTGAGCCTGTTGACATGGAGCACCCTGTGGGGGCTCCTGGGAGTTCCAAGGTCCACCAGGTAGGTGACCTCTCCCTTTTGCTCAAGAATTGTGTGGGGCCCAGACCATTTGTCTTTGAGTGCTGCTGGGGCCACTGGCTCCAACACCCATACCTTCTATCCAGGCTGATAAACAGTCAGGACAGCCTTTTGGTCATGCCAAGCTTTTTGAAGTTCTTGACTGGCCTTAAGGTTTTCAGATGCCTTCTCCATATACTCAGCCATCCTGGAGCGGAGACCAAGTACATAGTCCACTATGCTGGTTGCAGGCTTTTTGAGAGGTCTCTCCCATCCTTCCTTCACCAAACACAGGGGGCCTCTCACAGGATGCCCATACAAAAGTTCAAAAGGGCTGTAGCCAACCCCCCTTTGTGGGACCTCTCTGTAAGCAAACAGAAGGCAGGGAATCAGGACATCCCATCTACGCCTGAGCTTTTCAGGTAGTCCATGAATCATCCCTTTTAGGGTCCTGTTGAACCTTTCAACAAGCCCATTGCATTGTGGATGATAGGGTGTAGTGAATTTGTAATTGACACCACATTCCTTCCACATAGCAGTTAAGTAGCTTGACATGAAGTTTGCACCTCTGTCAGAGACAACCTCCTTAGGGAAGCCCACTCTGGAGAACACTCCAACTAGGGCCCTTGCCACCACAGGTGCTGTGGTGGTCCTAAGTGGAATAGCTTCAGGATACCTGGTGGCATGATCCACTACCACCAGTATAAACTTGTGCCCTGATGCTGTCTGGGGTTCCATTGGACCAACAATGTCAATCCCCACTCTTTCAAAGGGCACCCCCACCACAGGCATTGGTATAAGGGGGGCCTTTGTTGTGCCACCTGACTTACCACTGGCTTTGCAAGTGACACAGGAGCGACAAAACTCCTTGGTATCCTCATTCATGTGAGGCCAGTGAAAGTGTGAGACAAGCCTGTCCCAAGTCTTTGTCTGGCCTAAGTGACCTGCTAAGGGAATCTCATGGGCCAAGGTAAGTAGGAAACCTCTCTGAGACAAGGGTACAACCAGCCTCCTGGTCATGCCAGGCTTGGGGTCTCTTGACTCAGTGTACAGGAGTCCATCTTCCCAGTATACCTTGTGGGTACCTGTGGCGTTCCCAGCAGCCTCAGCAGCAGCCTGCTGTCTGAGGGGTTCAAGAGAAGGGCAGCTTAACTGGTCCTTCCCCAGGTCTTCCCTTGAGGGTCCCCCTGAACCCAAGAATTCAACTTGATCAAGTTCAAACTCTCTGGGCTCAGTTTCCCTCAATTCCTGTAGGTCAGCCTCCTCTGAGACTTGATCCTCAACCTGGGGCAAGGGGGAAGGCACAGCCTTAACCCTACTGCTCTTCTTCTTGGGAGGTGTCTGGTCCATTGTTCCAGGATCCAGCACCTGTTCAGTGGGGCATTTCCTGACCTGTGACCTGGTCACAGCAAACACATGTGCTGGCAAGCCTAACATTTCCATGTGAGTCCTCTGCTCCACTTCTGACCATTGTGATGACTCCAAATCATTGCCCAACAAACAATCCACTGGGAGGTCTGAACTAACTACAACCTTCTTTTGGCCAGTTACCCCTCCCCAGGAGAAAGCTACAATTGCCATACTGTGATTGGTAGTGACATTGCTTGCATTGGTCACCAGGAATTCTGTACCTGGCATGATCTGTCCAGGGTCCACAAAGTTAGGTGTCACCATTGTGACACTGGCACAAGTGTCCCTATAGGCCTGAACCATTTTTCCATTAATGAAAGGTGTCTGTCTGTATTTGCCCAAAGTATTGGGACTTATGTCAGGGGACATATCCATATCCCCTGTACTGACAAGGACAGCCTGAGTGAGTGTACCAACTAAGTTGTCACACCCCTCAGAACCCAGGGTTAACCCTACTAAACCCTTGGGAGGTGCACTACCACTGCTGGCTGTACTAGGGGGCACAGGTGCCTTAGGGGCTGCAGTGGCAGGAGTCTGCCCTCCTCCTTTCTTGGTGCACTCACTAAACCAGTGAGTTTTACTTTTGCAGTATTGGCACCACCTTTTAGATTGGCCTTCTTTCTTCTTTTGGGGAGCCTGACCCCCACCCTCTTTGGGTTGTTGGGGACCTGTCGAAGACTTCTGGTCATTTTGTTCCCTCTTAGAATCTTTACCCTTCTGGTCTGCTTTCTTCTGACCACCTTGATTCTGGCCCTGGTTCTGTTTAACTCTTGTTCTAACCCATCTGTCTGCCTTCTTTCCCAATTCTTGGGGAGAGGTCAGATCTGAGTCAACAAGATGCTGATGCAACAACTGGTTCTGACAATTGTTTAAAATTTGTTCTCTCATCATCAAATTGTACAATCCTTTATAATCAGTAACCATACTGCCCAGCAACCAGCCCTCAAAAGCCTTAGTGGCACAATCTACAAAGTCAGACCAATCTTGAGACTGAGTTTTCTGGGTATCCCTGAACAGCACCCTGTACTGCTCAGTGGTTAGGCCAAACCCTTCAACCAGTGCATTTTTCAAGACTTGGTAATCATTAGCATCCTCCACTCTTGTAGTGAGGAGCTTGTCTCTACCTTTACCTTCAAAGGAGAGCCACAAGATAGCTGCCCACTGACTCTGGGGAACACCTTGCACAGTGCAGGCCCTCTCCAAAGCAGTAATCCATTTGTGGATGTCATCCCCTTGTTTAAAGGGGGGCACTATCTTACCTAGGTGTTTTGTATCAAAACTCCTTTCCCTATTGCTAGGTACAATGCTGCCACCAGTGGGGACTACCCCACTTAACTGTTGCTCTTTGGTTTGAAGGGATCTGCCAGAGCCTCTTGATAGAGATCTGGCTCGTCCATTCCCAATGTTAAGCTGACCTGATAGTGGCCCCAGGGGTCCCCCAGTACCACTGTCATGTTTGCTTAAGTTGGACCTGGTTAGTCTAACGACTTCTACCTGTCCCTTGTCTGCCTCATCCCCAGAGGGATCCTCATCCTCATCCTCCTCCCCATCTTCATTCTCAGTGGAGAGGTGGATTAGGTCAGGGTCACCTCTGGTTCCCTTAAGGGGAGGCATGCCTCCTTCAGGATTAGAAGGGCTAAGAAGTCTCTCAGCCTTTCTGGCATCATAAGTCTCTAGGAGACCAATCAGAAAGGAGGTGGTGGGGTTAGCCCCTTGCTTAATCTTTCTAGAGGTACATACTTGTCGTAACTCATGGAAGCTAAGCACAGTATATCTTGAAGGGATGACCTGTGGAGGGTCAACTGACACAAGGGGAGACTCAGTGTTTCCTCCTTTGTCCGACATACTGTTTCTAGTGTGGTGTAAGTGATGCACCTACCTACACTATGTGTTTGCCTACTGATCCCTTGCTAAGAGTTGCAGCCAAGGTGTGCTAAGCCTTGAGGAGCTACAACAGCTGGTTCAGTAGAACTCAGAGTATTCTAAGCTTGGTTATATGTACTAACAGTACTTATGTGATCTTTCAACAAGATATTCTTAGGATACGTGTGGTAAAACAACAGCAAGCTCAAATCCCAACCGCTGCTCACCAATGTGAGAAGGTGGCCTGATATGCAGTGGTCACTATTCTAGTGAACACTATGTATCAGTCCAGCAACCCTTATTGATGATTGGTTGTAAGTCAACCTTATAGACCAGCTATCCTAGTAGCGTGGATACGAGCAGTCTAAGGCTAAAGACTCGAGAGGGCGTGTTAAGCCAGCTGTTATACCACACATATACCCCTTGAATACCCAGTGAAAGGACACCACACAAGTGTTATGAAAATAAACAGTTATTTATTAAGAATCACAACAGCCCTGTACTCTTTATGAGGACAGGGTACTAAGCACAAACCAAAACTCTTACAAAAATACTTAAGTTAGCACAGTATATACAAATGCCCGAGGGGCACGGAAAACCATATACTTGAAAAGTGGAATGCGAAATTACTAGCAGGTAAGTACAGTACTAATAGGCTTTGGAATCGCTAGGACTTGACTATAGAATCGTTAGATTACTTCTAGGAGACCCAGGGGACTCGGGTGCAGTGTGTGCACTCTCACGCGAGATGCGGGACAAAGTCTATGGTAGCTAGGAATTGCAAAGTTAGTGTTCTCGGGCGAACCCGACCTGGTAGGAAGAAAACGAAAGTGGATCCTGACCCTTGGATAGTGAGGCTATGCTGGGGCACCGAAATGCCGAAGTTACCTAGCCCAGGGGCTGCAGCTGCATAGGACTCAAAAGACGTCGGGAATCCTCGTTGCCGGACCAGGAGCCTGGAAGAAAGAAGTTGCTGGCAGGCGACCAGTGAAGAAAGTTCGGTGGATCCAAGCCTTGATCGATGGAAGATGACACCTGAAAGCAGAGGGGACCAAGTTCGAGACTACTAGCCAGTAGTCAGTGGGCACCAGGAGGGCACCGGATGGTAGCCACCTCGACAAGGTGAGTGGGTGACGCTGTGCTCGAAGATCTCACGGACCAGGAGGCGTTGTCGGCGACCAGGAAGGAGGAGCGAGCTGTCCCACGAAGATAGAAGCTGTCGGCGTCGCTGGACCCAGGATTGGGCAACAAAGCCTTGGCAAATTCAAGCCCACGCGGTGGACCTAAAATGGCGTCTGGAGTGGACCAGGAGGGTCCGGGGTGCCTCTCTTAAAGAAAGAAGCAAGGACCAGTCTGGAGCAACCAGACCAGCAGCAGTGATGTCGTCGGGCGTCGTTCAGAAGGCCACAAGCCAGCCGGCTAGTAGCCAAACAACGCGGTGCACAGCAAACAGCAGAAGGGCCCCACGCCGATCGTGGAGATGCAGGGAGGCTGATCTTGGGTGCTGGAGCTGCGCAGGGTTGGGGCTTCTCGGACCCCAAAGCACTCACCAGTGGAAGACTCGGTGGGCTTGTTATGCAGAAGTCGTGCAGTCTTGGCGATCGTCGGTCCCTCGAGGTCTCGTCGCACTCACGGTTCTCAGCTTTCCTGAAGAGGTGAGTAGAGGTCAGAGGTGCAAGGGAAGCCGGGTCTCGTCGAGCTGGGTCGTCGGATTCGTGAAGAAGGACTTGCAGCAGACCGCAGTGTTCTTAGGATGGTGCCCGCTTGATGCAGGGTGACTACTCCTTAGCCACAAGGGAGAATCTTGAAGAAGAAATCTTGAAGTCCTTTCGAAGAAAGTCGTGTCTTGATTCCAAAGATGATCTAATTTTAACAGGGGGCCCGCTCCCATCTTTATACTAAAAAAGGGGGCTGACCCGGTGACTAGGTCCTGCCTATGGGTGGGACTAGGAGGGGGGTGGTTACACCCCTCTGCCATGCCGGACTTCCCCAGGCCAGGGGCTGGTGTGCCCCTGGAACTGGTTCAGACTGACCTATGCGTAGTGAGCACCGGGGTGCCACTCAGCAGTCACCTTCCTGAAAAGCCCTGCCTACCCAGGATACACAAAACCATGTCTGGGACGGTGCTAGCACCGCCCCTGACAGGAAACCCTTTGTCCAGGCTCCCCTCGCTGGAAGGACTCCCAGCTACTGGGGGTCAGACTCGTGTCTGTGGTGGCAGCATCCATTTTGTGGAGCTGAGGCTTTAGTTAACTTTAACCGGGGTTCACAGTTACATACATGTCGTGTCCCTCTAGAAGGGTGGAATGCTAACCCCGTCGCCAGAATTGGCAAGGGGTTAGTATTCCAATTCGTATGACACCTTACTCGACATGTTTTGATAAAGCAATACCAGAGTTAGCATTTAACCGCGAGGATTATAATGCACTTAAGAGTATATGGTATGCGATATCATGGAACAGCTATTAGGACTTGGTTCCGCAAGCTGCAGACAGGCTCAGCTCATGCCAGAGCACCATCTCACACGATTCCAAGCACTCTGCCTTCAGGATTGTCAAGGCCTGCCATAGGAGTGACTGATAGGAATCTGTGTGTCCATTTTAGGGTTAGGTATAGGTATACTACACCTACAGCAAAGGGTGATTACACGACTTTGCCCCAGCTGTCATGCAGCCAGTTGTGTCAAATTTAAGAGGCCAGCCAGGGGTGGCATAATACATGCTGCAGCCCCTGGCAGCCCTGGGTACACCTATGCCCTGAGTTACAGGGTCTGATAAGGTGGCCCAGTACCAATTGGTAAATGCACCTAGGGTACATGTTGTAATTTAGAAAGAGAACAGCCAGGCTGTGGGTCTGATTGGCAGGCCCACAGCCAGAGAAAGTCGTAAACCAGTGAAACAAAAGCAAAAAATCTGGGTGATCATAGGATTGCAGACCCTACTCTCCTACATATGGCTCCTTATTTACTTCCCCTAACACCATAGACCACTCCCATAAGAATAAAATCAAAGGGGCCTTGTACAACCTTTATAATATGGAACGGATAAGACTTGAATATCTAAAGCCATCTGTTATTAAGTACTCTACCCTTCGCGACCCCAATGCTGGTTTATCAGTGTCACCACAGAGATATCTGCTCACTACATTAGGTAGATGGAATAGGAGTCTTCTGTTCCGTCTCCGGGATGGTAGTATTGTGAATCTGTTAAATTTTCCTCTGGGATATAACAAACATCTCGATATGCTGGATTGTCCATGTATGACGGGTGGCAAACAAAACCTGGTGCATTTTTTCTTTTTCTATAGTTTCTATAGGCTGTACACCACTCGCTACTTAATGCCGTATTGTCGCAGATATGAACTTAGAGACTTTAATCTGGCATTAAAAACTTTTCGAATGTTAAGGTCAGACGAGGAGATATTCTGTGTAAGCAGCTTCCTTAAAGCTGCTGTCCGTTCCCGTGCTTCCATGGATTCATTATGATGAAAAGGGTGAAATTGCATTCTTTGCATAATTTGCACAATTTCTATTTTGCACATTTTGATGGGTGTATGTTTACGATTGGACATGTGGAAGCTCTCCTCTATATGAAATGATATTTTTTAACTTTTATATAACTTTTGTACCAATCATCATTGGTTTTATTAATTGCACTAATATGACTTACCTGTTGTCTTAACTATGATCCTTTTTAATGTATACTGTACTTTTATGGATGTATCTACTCCGAATAAAGATCATTTGACTTGACTTGATATATATATATATATATATATATATATATATATATATACACACACACACATATATATATATATATATATATATATATATATATATACACACACACACACATATATATATATATATATATATATATACACACACATATATATATATATATACACACACACACACACACACACACACACACACACATACACACACACACACACATATATATTGAGAAAGGGAGGGCTCTCCCGAAACGCGTCTGTTGTCTTTGAAATAAACCGCCCTGCTGAGAGATTTTGCCGTGCTCGAGAGTGCTTATTTGTCCTATGACCCGGCTGGGTATTTCTAGGATTTGGAGCTGTGATATATATATATATATATATATATATATATATGTGTGTGTGTGTGTATATATGTGTGTGTGTGTGTGTATATATGTGTGTGCGTGTGTGTGTGTGTATATATGTGTGTGCGTGTGTGTGTATATATATATATGTGTGTGTGTGTATATATATATATATATATATGTGTGTATATATATATATGTGTATATATATATATATACACACACATATATATATAATATATATATATATATATACGCACACACACACATATATATATATATATAAATATATATATATATATATATATATATATATATATTTTCTTCTCCCTAAGGAAAAGAGAGCACACACGAAGAATGCAGAAATACGGCTTCTTTAATGTAATTGGCCTCCCTCGACCCAGCAGCCAGGAGAGACTCGTTTTGGCTGTGATGACCGCATATGTCAATCTGATGAGCGCCATTATTCACATTCAATATATAGTGTGACAAATTAATGGATACAGAAAAAAGATTTCATGTTGATGTCAAAATTATATAAAGTGCCTAATACATTAAAGTACAAGGCAATTAATACAATGAATACTCTGAATATTGAGGTATCACTGTATGGCAACTAGAGCTTACAGCTTGGTGATCCAGGGGATACATTATACCAATACTGTTTCTGCCAGTATTAGTGTGCTCCCATAATATATCTATATACCATTGCACATTGACATGAAAAAATATACTTCATGTGTTAAAATCACTTCTATACATTCATTAAAATGATTAGTGCACACCTCCTCAAGTAGCACTACCACATCACGTGGGCTGTTACTTTTGATGTCGTGGTGTAGACGAGAATTGCCTTGACTAATGATAAATACCACTTGCCTCACAATTGCTGAACTACGTAGCTCTAATGCCATCGAAATACATAAAATCCGTCTGTGCCTCAGAAATAACAAGAGAGATCTTACATGCACTTCCAGGACGTGAATAGTGAAGCGCACAACACCTGTATATCATTTAGTCTCCTCATGCTGCCACGCCGCTCTAGGGAAATCTCAAAGGACTACTCGTCCCATAATGCCACAGAAAGGCAGCATGGTTACTGCTTAACCTATTATTGCATGTAAGGTGCATGACTGCAAAACATACCTTGCTGTACTGTTTGAATATAAACATTAATGAAAGTCAAATACAACATGAAATGTCAGTTTCTTAAATGTTCTCAAGAAAAACAAATCAATGATGTCACATATTACATCATTCATGACATGGTCAGTGACATCACTGATGACATCTCAAATGACATCACTGATGACAACATCCAGTGACTGTGTTTCTGTAAAGTTTAAATATGTTTTACATATTGAAGAATGAGTGGATGTATAAGTGTCTGGATGAAGGATTTAGTAGGTGCGTGACTGACTGTATGAGTGAGTGATTAAATGTGTCTTACTAAATTCCTATGGTTTTTTCAGTGAATTTCAATGGTTTTTTAATAGCAAATATCAAAAGCTTTTTTTTTGGAAAATGACTAAAATTAGGTATACATAAGCGGCGTTCATTTATGTTCACCACAGCCACTGTTGAAAGTAAAGTGAAAGTCGCGAAACAGTGACAACGCCATCTAGTCCCTTTTAGGCCCCATCATGGTCAGCGAACCGGTAAACGTTCTTTTTGCGCAACTGTCGCGTTAGAAAACAACATTGTGACGCATCGCGTAAGCGCGATGTATCGCGTTGTCGCTTAATGCGTCTTATGATGCGCCGCGTTAGCGCACCCGGAAGTGTTCCGGAGCGCGAACCAAGGCGCGAAGCGCAGCGCCCCGGAAACGATCCGGGGCGCGGCGCGGAGCGCGTAACGTAAGCATAACAGGTCATGTGACTTGTTTATAAAACCTTTCATTGGTTCATTTTACTTTTAGTTTCCTAATGATGGAAGGCTTGGTCATATGACCTTAAAATAACACTTTTCATTGGTTTAGAACATTTTTTTTTCCAAATGATGAAAGTCCCACCTTTTTTCTTCACTCTGACTTTCATTTTTATGAGAGAAAGACCTACATTGACTACCTTACAAATGGCTTCAATGATTGCTGCAGCTGGTGGACCCCCACCACCACCACCACCTCCTAGGAAGAGAGGACCACCTTCTCAGGTCATCCTCCAACAAGAGGAGGAAGAAGAGGAAGAGGAGCAAGGGACTGGGATGTTTTTACCTGAACAGCCAAGGAGGTCCCATGACAAACCAAATTATATATGGCAATTTTTCCTTTTCCCCAGGGACAAAAAAAGGTTAATGCCCGATATGTTACCTGCCTGATTTGTAAAAATGAACTGCCCAGAGGAACAGAAAAAAAATACAGTTATGGTAATTATACCATGCATCGCCATATGGAAAGGTGGCACCCTATCAACTACAGTGCTGCTCAAGTACGTGATCTGGTGGATAACCCCCGACCTGTGGCCAGTACATCCACCAATGAAGAGGCAGTGACGGGACCAGAGGCGAGCGACATGGTCCCAAATATTCAAATGACATTTGGGAGCATAAAACATGTCTGTATTCATTGTGGACAACTCATTTGCTACAGAGAGAGTAGCATACATTTAATCAATTTAGCTATTGATAATCATCAATGTCCCAAACGCCCCCGAAAATAAATTATCTTTTTTTGTTGTTGCTCCTGTTGAGCCCTTCATAACTAATCATTTTCATTCCCCCCACCCAAAAAAACAACAAAAATAATAAAAAAAAGTTCTTGTCAGAACTACCTCCCCTTTATAAGAATGTGCTAGAATGTTTAGCACTCTGACAACCTCTATTTCTTTTGGTTCGCTTCCCGGTTCGCGCGCCGGTACGCGAACCGGAAGCGAACTCAAATTTATTTATTTTTTAAAAAGAGAAAATAAATTGAGAGTAATGTTAAAAGAAAGACAGTTAGAGGGAGTAACACAGAGATACTGCTTAAAGAGGGACTGAGAAAAGGAGTGGAAGGAGTAGAGTAAGTAAGTAATAGAGAAATGAATGAAGTAAGTAGCAAAGGCAGAAAACTGAGGGTTAAACAAATGAAGCAGTGGAACTAATAGAAGTTAAATGTGATAGAAACGTAACGAAAAGAGTACAAAACATTAACCTTATAATTGTCGTTAACTTAGTTACTTGTTACTTAACTATAATTACTCTTTAAAAATTTCGAATGTACCTTTTTTCACTAATTTTCACTTATGTTCGCTTCCCGGTTCGCTACCCGGTTCGCGTACCGGCAGCTAACCGTGCGAAAAATTCAAAAAATGTTTTCTTTTTTCTTGCACATATGGGACTCCTCAGCCACCCTCAGTAAACCTAGGGGGTCAGGATACGTCTACCGTGCCCCCTTCTACCCATTCTGAACATTATTTCCCATTCATCTTGTATCTCAATTCTACCGAAACACAAAATGGAGGACTCCCGTAACGCTGCAGGTTCGCGTACCGGGGCACGCACTGAGAAGCGCTCGCTTAAAAAAGGTGGGAAAGTAATTTACAGAAAAACCACTGGAGACACTTTCACCAAATATACATTAGCTCATACTACATACCAATCCCTACCATTTTCACAAATTTGGTTGGAATTCCATTTAGCCATTTAGCATGTAGACCTCTCTAAATTCCCTGAGGTAAATTAAATCACAAAACACATCTGAAGTACTGGAATTGACAACCAATTAAAATGTTACTTTCATTTTCTACTTTTTTTTACCTGACATTTGATTGATTATGTACCTGAATATATATAAAGAAAGAGAGAAAAACACAGCCATTTTGACTACTACTTCCTGAAGTACATTGCAAGAACATTTTCACTGACAACTAAAACTTGTTTTTAAAAGGTAAGATGTTATTTTATAAATTTGTCCGGAGAAATATGTTATGCAATTTAAATTAATTTGGAAAACATTTTCAGATAGTTATATACGATCCCTCTGTAAGAGTTAGACATTGAGAAAGGCTTCTTTATTATAATTTTGGATTGATTTACGTTTCTGTGTTATAATTATGAATTTACTTAGGCTTTTTCGCAGGCACTTTTTAATAGTACTACTTCACGCCTGAAACCATACAGTGCCCATAGATAACTTCTCTGTTATAAACTCACAAGTACCTGTCTGAAGTAAAACCCAACATTGCCCTATCTCTACTGATATATTTATTTTTTATGCAAATTTCAGCACAAAAATGGAAGGAGATCAGAACGTTTCCTTTGAAATTGCCCTAGAGATGAACAATGAGGAAATCATTGAACACATTGACTTGGAATTCATGGACGAATCACGAGACCAAGAACTTCTACAATGTGTAGAATCTGTGGATTTGTTACTTCATTAAGAGGACGATAAAATGTGGGAAGTTATGTTCACTCAACAAGAGGACATTTCGGACAGTCAAATGTTAGACAGTCTATTACATTTTGAAAAAGAATCAGAAAAATAAATTTATATTTAATAATCAAAAATTATTCGAGTCTTTAATCATTTTTATATGTAATTCATAAACTAGTACCAAATTGATTATAATGTAAAGTCAGACTTATAGTATACTGTGCAACTTTTTTATGTTACACAATAATGTTGCTCATAGTTACTTCCTTTCTCCAACTATATTATCTCCAATGTGTATTTAACATCTCTTTATCATCTCCTGCCTCCATATTGTTTCTACTTTCCTGACACACTATGGTATGAATTCCATATTCCACAATAACTTCTGAAACAACATGCAAGATATCTACAAAGGAGACGGTGTATATAAATTTTTTGACTCAGCATTGGTACCTACATATTGCTACTTAAATAAAAAAAACCAAAAAAAAACCAACAAAACGAACAATCAATAAACATACAATATTTAATAAGTCTATCATTCTTGTTTCCTCATAGAACGCTCCCCGGGCCGCTTTCCGGTGCGCGTACCGGGCGCACCCCATGCAAAAAAAACGATTTTTATTTTTGCCCCGCGGGGCCCTTTTAAAGCCTCCACATCAAACCTAGGGGGTCAGGGAGGATCTACTATGCCCCCTTATGGTCATTTCCCCCTTTGTTTTGGCCTCCTCTTGTCTCTCGATCCTACCGAGAGACAAGATGGCGGCCGCTCCGGACTGTTTAGAATGTTGACAGACACCGGAGAGCCAATCAGCTTCGTTTCGCGAAGTTCCGTTACGCTTCAGGTACGCGAACCGGAGCGCTACCCGGAGGGCTGTCACAGATATATATATTTTTTTGAACGTTAATTTATCAAAATCCACTGGAGCACATATATTGAGACCTAGCAAAGGAACATCGGGCTAACAGTCCCTACAATTTTGCCATGCAAATCCATTCAGCCGTTCGAGCTAAAAGTGAGGCCAACCGCCCTATGGAAATTAACATGGGAAAAACGCGTTTTGGGACCCCCCTTTTTTCTCGGCCCCCCCTTGACGAAAACCCCCCACATTTTCAGGGGCTGCTCAGAAACAACATGTGCCATTTTCCTGAAAATTTCTGCCAATTCCGTCCACAAACGCCAAAGTTATTAGCCATAGAATTTTCAAAAATCCCATAGAGAAAAAATCCTAACTATATATACCTACTAGCGACCGCCAGTAGGTAATATATACACACACATATATATATATATACACACATATACACATATACATACACAAATATATATATATACATACACATACACATATATACATACACATATATATACATACACATATATATACATACACATATATATACATACACATATATATACATATATATATACATACACATATATATACATATATATATACATACATATATACATACATATACATACATACATATACATACATACATATATATTCATATACATATATACATACATATACATACATACATATATATTCATATACATACATATATACATATACATACATACATATATATTCATATACATACATATATACATATACATACATACATATATATTCATATACATACATATATACACACATATATATACACACATATATATATACACATATATATATATATACATATATACACATATATACACATATATACACACATATATACACATATATATATACACATCTCAGAAGCCGCTTGAAGAAATCCGGTGCAGCATGTAATCTCCAGCAAGCACCGAAAAAGCAGACACGAGCCCAGAGTAAGTGCAAGCAGTAGCGTTTATTTTCTCATAAGTCCGCCATAACGCGTTTCACCACCGGAGTGGCTTGATCACATGACAACGTTCAAACATCGAATGGACCATTAAAACAGCTAGCACCCTATGCACGTGATTGTGAAGGTGATAAACAAAGAAAAGGTGAAATGCAACATATTTTCCAACCTTAGAAGAAAGACTGTGCTTCATACAAGGTAAAACTGTTAAAGTAACTACTTTGTACCAACTGATATGAGGGAATTTTAAGAAATAAATGCATGTGGTGACCCTAAGCTATTAACCAACGCAATTTACAAGGGAAGAAAACTCATGGCTTAAATGCAAGACTAACAGTATAAATACATACAGCATAAATACATTCACCGTTGCACCCCATAAGACTTCAAGGGACAATTTGATAAAGTGCGATTAGAAATATATAAATATATCCAGGAAAAGGGTATTTTTACTATTCTGTACAAAAATAAATTTGATTAAAAAAAAAATATATATATGCATTTCATTTCAGTGGTTAAAGCTTATAGGTCATAGCATAATTGTAGCATAAGTGCTTAGTTTTAATAAAGTGCAGCAATTTATACAGAACCCTCTTGTATGTCAAATTGACCCGTGATTTAATACACAGTTGGATTTTCATGGAAAATATGCATTAAAGTGCCATTGAGTGCCAAAAGTAAATAAGGTGAATGTGAAATTAAAATTGAAAACAATCCTAATATGAGGGTTGTATGAGAAGCAAATGACAGCTATATGGGGCAAGTCGTCAATCAATTCGATTTAAGAAACTATTTGCATGTCATCTGACATGATAATCCGGCTGGAAGCATCAGATTAATAACACATGGGTTACAATGAGAACAGGAAGGAAAAGGACACAGGGGGTGGGTTATCAAAATGTACTAGGAGAAACGGAAAAAGGTCACTTTGGGGGGGGCTCAAAAAGATAAACATTGTCATAGGCAGGTATGTAAATCTTCAGTATTATTTAAGCCTCCAGGGCTCTTGCTGTTGAAGTTCAGGATATACCTGGTCTCCAACATACGCATTTTACGTTCTCGGTCACCTCCCTGTTTGGTTTTAGGAATCGGGTCAATGACATAATATTTGAGGTCCATCAGGTTGTTGTTGTGGACCTCTCGAAAATGTCTCGCCACTGGGTAGGTGGGGTCAGAGTTGGTGATGGCCCTAATGTGTTGTAGTATCCTTACATTAGCTGGTAATTTGGTACTTCCTACGTACCGTAAGGGACAGGTACATTCCAAGATGTAGATAGCGTACTCGGTTTTGCAGTGGAGGGATTTGGAAATTTTGATTTCCTTCCTACTGAAGGCTGTACGGTAACTGGTTTTGTTGATACCGTAAGTACAGGCTTTGCATGAATGACATTTAGTGAACCCCCGTGAGGTTTTCAGCCAATCTTTGGACGGGATGACTTCTGGACAGTTGGATACTAGGCTGTTGTAAAGAGAAGTAGCTCTCTTGTAGGTAATGCTGGGTTTAGCTGGCATATTGTGGCCTATTACTGGATCAGAACGTATAAAGGCCCAGTTTTGATAGATGATTTTATTTATCGCGCCCTTTTGGGTGCTATAGGGCACAATAAGTCTGACAGTGCTAGATTCTGGTGGTTCAATGGGTTCAAGGGTTGGTGAATTTCTTATAGTTTTAGGAACACGTAGATGATTTCTATCCAGTTCCGTTGTTTTATTAATGGCTGTTTGAAAGATATGCATGGGATATCCTCTAGCAAGGAATCGCTCCTTGCATTCATTTTGAGCCATTAGTAAATCAGTGGGATTACTGCAGATCCTTTTTATTCTCAACATTTCCCCATAGGGGATGCTGCGAATAAGGTGCTTCGGATGGAAACTGGTATAATGTAAGATGGAATTACCAGCAGTTTCCTTTCTGTAGAGCTTGGTTTCCAATGTACTCTTGGTAATGTACAATTCTATGTCTAGGAAACGAATGCTGGTATGACTCATGGTACAGGTGAAATTCAAATTAATATCATTAACATTCAAGAGGTTAACCCACTCCTGGGCCTCTTCCCTAGTACCATTCCAGACAAAGATAAGGTCATCAATATACCTATAGTACATTTTAACATGTTTCAGATACCAATCACCTAGAGTGCCCTTTAGGACCAGCTCCTCCCACCAGCCCATAAAAATGCAGGCATAACTGGGGGAGAAGCTGGCCCCCATTGCCACCCCCCTCACCTGTTGGTAAAAAGTTTGATTAAAGGTGAACAGATTATGATGTAAACAAAAAGTCACCATATCTAACAGCATGTTGTTATGCTCAGGGGAAGCGGGTCTATTCTTGGTGAGAAAGTAATCCAAAGCTCTTATACCGTCCTTGTGATCAATACAGGTATAAAGTGATGATACATCTAAAGTAAGTAAAAGGAACCCAGAATCCCAAACAAAGTCCTTGATTTTATCCAGAAAATCACTAGTGTCTCTAAGGTAAGAGGCCAACCCAGTTACACAGTCTTGTAAAAAAAAAGTCAATATAGTTTGAAGTGTGTTCCAACAAACTGTTCCTACCGGAAATGATGGGCCTTCCGGGGGGGGGTGCAGAGAGTCTTTGTGAACTTTAGGAATTAAGTAAATGTTGGGGATGGTGGGATAATCATTCTTCATGTACAAGTGTTCGTCCTTTGTAATCAGACCAGCGCTTTTCCAGGCTAAGAGTTTCAGAAAAAACAAATTTGACGTTTCTTTGACTGCTGAGGCACTGCTGATTCTGTAGCATTTGCGGTCATTCAGTTGGAGCATGGCTTCAGTCATATATTGATTTCTGTCCCA